>NC_142933.1:105328211-105333211 GCF_046866305.1 Octopus bimaculoides
CTGACAACAGAGCCACCCTCTCTCTCTGTCTGTCTATCTCTCTCTTTCTCTCTCTTTCTCTCTCTTTCTCTCTCTCTCTCTCTATATATATATATATACATATATATGTATATGTATATATATATTTATATTTATGTGCACATACACATACACACACAGACACATACACACACTCACACACACATTTTTCTGTCTATGATTACTCCTATTTCTCTCATTCTTTCTGTCTCTCTGAATACGAAATATATATATACATATATACTCAGATACCAGAAACACACGTATCTGCACACACATCCATACTAACACACACGCACAATTATATACATGTATGTATGTGTGTATGTATGTATTTGTATTAGGTATAAATTATGTCGGTTAAGATACGTATTCATACACGCGTGCTCACGTGTATGTGTGTGTGTGTGTCTGGATAGAGACACATATGTATATATACATATTAATACTAATATCTGTACCTGTAGGTTTTATATCAACAAAATATCTACTGAAATTGGGAAGATGTAAAAATACAAAAGAAAGCACACTGCAAAATTCTATAAAAATAGAATTGAATCACGCTTGAAATTTAATTTCTGAACATCGTTGATGCTATTAGTTCAATTTAATATTGTTTTATGTTTTCAAGCTAGTTGTATGATCCAATACATCCTGACATCGTGTTCCTGAAATATTTTCTGTTATATGATTTCCATTAATTAAAAATGCAAAAACAAAAAAAATGACAATGAAATACGTGGAAAATATATTAAATTGCGTTAACTAAAAATAGCATGAATAAAAGTATAAAGTAGGAACACAAATTTTTCATTTTTTAAAAATCTCATAACAAAAACGTCCATGTAATTAAACGTTGAAAGACTTGCTTTATCCTCAAAATGGCGGCAGATGCTCTACGCCATGTTTGATGTTTTAAATTCATATCCCTTTGCGAGTGAAAAACTCTAAACTCTAAGACTTAGCGAAGGAAGAGATACAGTCATGTCGTAATAGTGCGGAATCCCTTATTAGAGATTGGAAATATCCACTCAGTGGTTGATATACCAAATTTTTCTTTAAAGCAGATTGGGGTAAATGGCATCATAACTCACCTCAAACCATAAGAGTTAAGCTATTTGTTCAAATCCATTAGCGGCGAAATGCCCGTAAGAGGCCCACGAGAGTAGTTCTTTGAAATGGAATTTATCAGCTGCGAAATTTATAATACTTTACTCTTTCCCCATGTACTAGTTTTAGTCATTAGACCGCGGTCATGCTGGGGCACCGCCTTGAAGAATTTTTAGTCGAAAGAATTGACACCATTACTTATTGTTTATTTTTTAAGCCTGGTACTTACTTTGTCGGATTCTTAGGCCAAACCACTAAGTTACCAAGTTACGCGGACGTAATCGAGACAGAATCACAAACTCAAACACACCACACACACCACACACATAACACACACCACACACACTACACGCGCGACGGGTTTCTCGCAGTTTCCGACTAACAAATCCATTCACAAGGTTTTGGTGGCCCCGTGACTATATTAGAAAATATTTGCTCAAAGTGACCGAAGCCAAGAGCATGCGATCTGAAAGCAAGTTTCTTACCACACAGTCACGCCTGTGCCTAAACTTTGGCGCATGTAACACCTTTAGTTATTGCTTGCACAATCTATAGACACTAGTAGAGAATCAAGAAATGACTGACCCCTGACCATTCCGAATCTTGTTCAGTTCTCTGTTATCTTTCACCTTCTCTGCTTCTTTATCTCTCAATATGGTTCTAAATATATTGGCATCTTTCTTTTCTTCTTACTTGTTTCAGTCAGCAATGAAGACATCTATGTATATACAATATAGGCGCAGGAATGGCTGTGTGGTAAGTAGCTTGCTTACCAACCACATGGTTCCGGGTTCAGTCCCACTGCGTGGCACCTTGGGTAACTGTGTTCTCCGATAGCCTCGGGCTGACCAAAGCCTTGTCTGTGGATTTGGTACACAGAAACTAAAAGAAGCCCATCGTATCTATATATATATATATATATATATATATATATATATATATATATATATATATATATATGTGTGTGTGTGTGTGTGTGTGTGTGTGTGTGTGTGTGTGTGTGTGTGTGTGTGTGTGTGTGTGTTTGTACTTGTGTGTCTGTGTTTGTCACTCCAAAATCGCTTGACAACCGATGCTGGTGTGTTTACGTTCCCGTAACGTAGCAGTTCGGTAAAAGAGACCGATATAATAAGTACTAGGGTTACAAAGACTAAGTCCTGGGGTCGATTTGATCGACGACAGGCGGTGCTCCAGCATGACCGCAATCAAATGACTGAAACACATAAAAGAATATATATATATATATGCAATGTATACAGATGTATGTATACACACACACACACACACACACAAACACACACACATACACACACAAACACACACACACACACACGCATATATATACATATATATACACGACTGGGTGAATAAACCAAATTAAGGAGAACTTAACAAAACGTGGAAACAGAATGTACCACGTACAAGTTTAACTCAGCTCTACGTTATTGAAAGTAATGGCTGGTATCGATTTTATTTATTTACCTGTTTCAATCACGTAGACACCGGCTTAGATTACTTTTTTAAAACTTCGAAGCTTATTTGATCGGACATTTGCGGAACCCCTAATTTAAAGGGACTTAAATAATCCAGCGAAAGTACCAGTCGCTTGTGGTGGTAACACAAAGACGAGGGAGCGCGAGCGCGTGCACTCACACACACATTGTACGTGACGGGTTTCCACACAGTTTCCTTCTAATGCATTTGCTAACTAGAAAGATATTTGCACAGGTGCCCCGCAATATTGGTAGTGAGTGCTTCTTTAATAATTATATCTACTATTATAGCTAAAAGTCCTGTAATCCAGCGGAAGGGGCTTGTTGATTACATTAACCCTAGTTTGCAGTTATTTTTTAAAATTTATTTATCCGCCACCTCCACTGAAGTTCGCAAAGAATCGTAAGACATCCCACTGTGTATTTTGTCCCACATACAAATGACTCGACCAAATCGCTGGTTTCAGTGTTTCTCTCGCTATAAAACTGGCAATTACAATGAAATAAATATGTTTTATCCTTCTATCTTTTACTTGTTTCAGTTATTAGACTGCAGCCGTATTGGTCCAGCTTGAAAATTTGAGAAAAGCTCCACTGGGAGAGCAAGCATGTCAGATAGCGTGAACACCGTAGCTGTAATCGTTAGCATGTCAGATAGCGTGAACACCGTAGCTGTAATCGTTAGCATGTCAGATAGCGTGAACACCGTAGCTGTAATCGTTAGCATGTCAGATAGCGTGAACACCGTAGCTGTAATCGTTAGCATGTCAGATAGCGTGAACACCGTAGCTGTAATCGTTAGCATGTCAGATAGCGTGAACACCGTAGCTGTAATCGTTAGCATGTCAGATAGCGTGAACACCGTAACTGTAATCGTTAGCATGTCAGATAGCGTGAACACCGTAGCTGTAATCGTTAGCATGTCAGATAGCGTGAACACCGTAGTTGTAATCGTTAGCATGTCAGATAGCGTGAACACCGTAGCTGTAATCGTTAGCATGTCAGATAGCGTGAACACCGTAGTTGTAATCGTTAGCATGTCAGATAGCGTGAACACCGTAGCTGTAATCGTTAGCATGTCAGATAGCGTGAACACCGTAGCTGTAATCGTTAGCATGTCAGATAGCGTGAACACCGTAGCTGTAATCGTTAGCATGTCAGATAGCGTGAACACCGTAGCTGTAATCGTTAGCATGTCAGATAGCGTGAACACCGTAGCTGTAATCGTTAGCATGTCAGATAGCGTGAACACCGTAGCTGTAATCGTTAGCATGTCAGATAGCGTGAACATCGTAGCTGTAATCGTTAGCATGTCAGATAGCGTGAACACGGTAGCTGTAATCGTTATTCGGTGTTCAAGTGTAGGATTTATGTTCAGATTTTCTATGCTTGAAATATAAAGACTTATAAATGAGACAGCAGAAGTTACAGTCATCTATTGCTAAAATCCATGTTAGGTGTTTCATTCAAAATTGCAAATTTAAAATTTATGTGTCACATTTGCAGCGCTTCAGCGTCCAATTACCCCTGTGGACTTTATAATAAATCACATCAACCTATATGTGCAAGAGCTCGAAGCAAGGAAGGAAAATAATAAGTTATCTAAAATATGATTGATATATATTTGAAATTTTGAAGGGTTTTTTTCACTGCTGGTTTTGCCCGTGACGAAAAAAGTTTCGCTTTTCTCAAGGTGTTCGAAGACCGTAGTCAGCTCAGTGTGCCTTCTAGGATTATGTAGGCGCATTTCTAATTCCTTAGCTTCATTCAGTACCCGATACTAAAAGAGACAATGAAAGCTTAGCTTTCTTTATCAGAAATCATTAGATATTATCTGCTCATTGTACGAGTTGTCCTCCAGGCCAGAGCAAATATATGGGTAGGTGAGTGCACGGCAAAGCTGCAGTGAAAAGACTTCACAGGTGCGAATACGTCTCGAACATATTTGACGTGATGTAAAGCTTGGTTATATCATCTGAACATATCAAGGTACTTTTGAAAGGTACACTTGTATCAGTGTACAAATACGTATGCCCACATATGTTTCATTTATTATATACGAAACATAAAACGATTGATGACTGACGGATAAACGTTTCTATATATATATATGTGTGTGTGACACATATTATGGGGCAGTGATGTATGATTTAACCCATTTTAGTAAATGACAGCTAGATGCTATTGTCTAGAAACTGTCAAAAAAAAACTGCGTATTTTGTTGAAATTCGAACTCAGAACACGCTGTGGCTCCCAGACCAAAGAAAATATTGGAGACCCAGTGCCTAACAGTGCGGTCCCCCTTAGTCATACGATGTGCTATATACTTCAGACGCAACTCCACCAAATCTAACATAATCATGTACCGTCTAAAATAAG
>NC_142933.1:105338211-105348211 GCF_046866305.1 Octopus bimaculoides
ACTGTAATAAAGGTAAACATTGGGGTGAGTGAATAAACGTGAATTGGAGCATTGAGGAAGATTTTGAAGTAGAAAGAATTATCGGTCACTTGTTGAAGTAGGAAGAATTATCTATTACTTTATTCAGTCGTTGAACTGCGTCTCTGATGGGGAAAACATTTGATGTGTTTAAGACGAAGAAATCAACGCCAGCACTTAGCTTTTTAAAGTTTTCTGCTAATTTCATCGGTCTGTTTTGCTACACATTTAAGTTACGGTTACGTAAGCAAATCAACAATGCTGACCACACACACACACACACACACACACACTCACAGACAGACACACACACACACACTCACAGACACACACACACACACACACACACACAACACACACACGCACATATGACGGTCTTTTGCACAGTTTATCTCTACCAAAATCATTCATGAGATATTGGCTGGTCTGGAGCTGTAATAGAAAACACTTTCCCGTTTCGCCGTGCCCTGGCATTGAACTCGAAACGACGTACTTGCAAAACGAACTTCTTAACCACATAGCCAAAGTTGCATCTCCACTATTTAAAATGAAAACAAAAAACAAAAAAAACAACATAAATCAGGAGTCTAAATTGATGTCTCCAGTCAACCGCTTGTACATTAATTATCGATAATGGCTCCGTTCGTTTCGCTTACGTAGAAAAATATGCCATATTCTTTAGAAATATGGGAAATATGAGTATTTGTGTATTTGCCTTCTTTTGGTCAGACAGTAAAGGCAAAGTATAATAAAATACATCAGAAGATTATTGCAGAGATTTCGTTTGCCGACACCTTGCAATTTATTCTAAAACAGTCACCTACTTGTTCACTATCAGTTACAATTCTATATATAACTTTTAAAGTAGTCGGCTGTTTTTATTTATAATTTTTTTAGTTAAGTTTCAACCGTATTTTTCTCCTGGCAATTTAAATATTGATTTAAAAATATTGTAGTATAAGAATCGCTATGATTGTGTGCAAAAGAAAATGGTGAAATTTGAGTGGCAATTCCCAGTTGATTTAAAGGCATAAGTGAATTCGTCTAGTAACAACACCTAATGAAATAAAATAACGTATGAGACTCTCGTACGTTAAGAGATTATCGGAACAAAAACAAAACAAAATAACGACGCCATAGCCCTGCATTGTAGAGTAAAGAAATATAATCGATCATTTTAATAGCAGTGTTTTATATATGTATTTAGTTTTTTTATACAATAGCTTTACATCGATCTAATATCTGGAATTAAGACAGTCTACGAGTGCCGATGGTTTGAATGAAATCGTTAGTAATGTCTGGGTCCAGGAATATTCAGAAACTAATCACAAAATCCCACACATGTAGGTCGATACTGAAGGGGTGTTATATGAGAAAATACATAAATTTTGAGTGTCTATTTTTTGTGTCTAATCGTGTGAATATCCTTATCGTTTTTAGTAATTAATTCAAAACGACAGATGCAGTATCAATGTCAAAAGGTAATACTGAAAAAGGGATGTTGTGTTAGAACACAGAATACTTCGTTCTTTACCATGAGAGAATCGCTCATATGGAATTGTGGTACATAAAATCGCTCGTGGTTATGCTGTTAGCGGGAGATAATCGTCCGCTATTGCTGCCGGAGCTACCTCACGTGAATTCGGCCTTCTTTGGCCTTCTCAATGACAGGCGCCCGTAACTAGGGATAGCATTTAATGTTATTAATACTGATGTTGCTACTATCATTATTTTGGACCTTTCTTTTCTTCAGGACCCGGTGAGACTTGAGCAAGACGATTTATAATCATTGTACGAGGGTGAGTGAAAACGTAATGCCATTTTCTTAAGGACAGTTATAATTACCAACACAGGAACATGTATCATACATCAAAATGAAGCTGGTCCTCTGTGGATCTCATCCCTACTTCTCAACACAGTCGCCATTTCTCTCAATTGCAATTTTCTGCCTTTGAATGAGAGCATGTATGCCTACCTCGTAAAATTCTATTGACTGTTCTTTGAGCCACACATTCACTACAGTTTTCACTTCCTCGTCACTGGACTATCAGCTCTTTGGTCCCATGAAAGAGGGTTTGAGAGGCAGATATTATTCCAGTGAGGAAGAAGTGAAAATTGTAGTGAAAAAGTTGCTCAAAGAACAGTCAACAGAATTTTACGAGGCAGGGATACATACTCTCATTCGAAGGTGGAACATTGCTATTGAGAGAAAAGGTGACTATGTTGAGAAGTAGGGATGTGATCCACAGAGGACCAGCTTCATTTTGATGTATGATACATGTTCCTGTGTTGGTAATTATACTTGTCCTAAACAAAATGGCATCACCTTTTGACTCACCCTCGTATTAAAGCTACAATAGACCTTTATGTTTAGCGTTACCTAAGAGTGCGTTAAGTAATAGATCCGTCATTTCTCCACCACGGCAGGATCTCATTTGCGAATGAGTTAACCGCTACTTTTCAGAGATTTAATTCTATACACAAAATAACGTCTTTCAATGCATTTAAATACGTAATCCAATATCTAGTAGTCATGCCGCAATTAATCTATCACTAGTTGAAACGGAATAATGAGGGGTGTGTGTTTAGTTTAGAGATGTTTGTGTATATATTTGTTTGTGTGTGTGTGTGTGTATGTGTGTGTGTGTGTGTGTGTGTGCGCGCGCGTGTGTGAGTGTGTAAATAATATTTCCTATAATAGAAAAAGACCTGACATTTTGGTGAAAGGAAGCTAGTTGGTTGCATCCACCCCGTTGTTCAAGCGGCACTTATTTTATCGTCCTCGAAAGAGGGAAAGGCATAGTGAATATCGGCGGAATTTGAACACAGGACGTAAAGACGGACGAAATGCCTGAAAGCATTTTTTTTTCTTGCATGCTAACGATTCTGCCATTTCGCTACCTTGTGTAAACATAAAAGATAAACCACAAAAATTCCTCAAATGGGCAACGCAGAATCCACGGCTCCAAAACTTCGAAATGAGTAAACACGAAATTCTATTGGAATTTACATACCATGTACAGGGGACTTTTTTACCACTTCTGTATACCACTTTACTCGAATAAGGGAACTGCAAATACAATATTTTATGTTATTTCTACTTTCACTCTCCTATTTCCTCTCTATATTCCCTATCTCCTCCATTTCCATAATAATTCCTTATTTCGAACTCAAACATTTACCTCTATTTAACAATCTCACGTCTCTGATGAAGGGATATCCATAATATCCCAGAAACAGCTGTAAGACTATCTCTTTCCTTATAAATGTCCTGAAATTTCCTCACAGCCTTGGTCTCGTTATCTGCGTCTAATATATATATATATATATATATATATATATATATATATATATATAAAGAATCAAAGACATTCAGAAATATTATCTGCAATCTCAGGGGATTAAGGTACATTTTAAATAAATAACGTCGACCACTAACGTGGACAATTAATGCGCTGGAAATAGATCACATCTTGTGTCTATTAAGACCTAAAATGTTCTCAACATGCAATATAGCAGCATACCAAAAACGTGAGCGGGCAAGACATTTAAAATCACATAAAAAAGCATTATTAAACAGGAACCGGTTTCGGATTTAACAAATTCTTACCATTTGTCTATTCCTCATCAGCCTGATTTGTAGTGTAACCGCAATCATCAGAAACATATACAGAGTTGCCCACCGCCATGGGTGTGCGTGCATATGGTTCTGCTAATTACAGCTTAATGGTAAAACTCAAAAGTCTTCGTTTTGACGCGCTAATTCCATGAATATATCCGCAGAAAATATTTACTGCGTTTTATATATTCAGTATGAGAACATGGGCAATGGGTAAAATATTATTATAAAGTCTGGTAATTAGTCATATATTAATTAATATCGAATAATTATCAGGAGGCCAGCACATGTAAAGAATCAAAGAGATTCAGAAATATTATCTGCAATCTCAGGGGATTAAGGTACATTTAAAAAAAATAACGTCGACCACTAACGTGGACAATTAATGCGCTAGAAATAGATCTTTTGAGCAACTCTGTATATGATTCTGATGATTACGGTTAAATTAAAAATGTACCTTAATCCCCTGAGATTGCAGATAATATTTCTGAATCTCTTTGATTCTTTACATGTGCTGGCCTCCTGATAATTATTCGATATTAATTAATATATGACTAATTACCAGACTTTATAATAATATTATATATATATATATATATATATATATATATATATATATATATATATATATAAAGGACACATGTAACCTTTATACTACTATATATATAAATGACGCATGTAACCCGAACCCTTCAAGATAGAGCTTCGGCATGGGTGCAGTTCAAAGAGAGAAAATATACTGAAACTATTTTTCCGTAAATATGTCCCAGTCAACTTATGATGCTTACTAATCATGAAAGAACTGAACAATATTAACGAACTAAATAAAATTAAAACCATAGCCAAATAGATAGTTAAGGTAATAAATCTACTGCCTCCGATTTTCATTTAATTTTAGTCTATTTTATTATGACAATATCTAATTTAGCGCTGGAGAGGTGAGAAATTACTGGCTTTGAAGAGAAAAAATTGATGTCACAGTCGGGCTATTCCACAGTTCTTGATTTAAAGCCATAAATCAATGATCTCACTAAAATCTTCCACTCACCCTGGTAAAAAAAGAAGCAAAAAAAACGCGGGTTGTGATATGTCCACATTGAGGCAAAAAAGCGTTTCCTTGTCGGATGAAGTCACCTCACGTCCCTAATAATTATCCTCTCCCTTAAGCTGCCCAAACTATGTCATTTCAAGTTCTTTTGGGTCGAGAAATCTTATATCCTTGGTGCGCGATCATCCAACTTTCTCTTCTCTTTTACGTGTTTGAACCATTAAACTGCGGCGATGTTGGGGTACCACCTTAAAGAATTTAAAGTCGACTGACTCGAGCCCAGTGATTTTTTTAAAGTCTGGTATTTATTTCATTGATATCCTTAGTGCAACCGCTATGATATGAGGCCGTAAACACACCAGTACTGGTTGTCTATCAAGCGGTAGGACGGAAAAAACACACGAACAGATCCTCACACACAGACACACACACAAACACACACATCTATATACATATACGATGAGCTTGGTTAAGTTTCCGCCAGCTAAATCCACTGTCAAGGCTTTGGTCGACTAGATGCTATAGTAGAGGACACTTGCTCAAGGTGCCATGCAGTGGACCTGAACTCGGAACCATGTGGTCGGGAAACAAACTTCTTTCCGCGCAACCACGCCTGGTCTTCATGAAATGTCTTCTCTCGTTTCTGCGTATTTGGTGCTTCTCTTAACCACTACACCATATGCCCGTTGGCATATAATAATTATACTACTACTACCACTACTACTACTACTACTACTACTACTACTACTACTACTACTAATAATAATAATAATAATAATAATAATAATAATAATAATAATAAGAAGAAGAAGAAGAAGAAGAAGAAGAAGAAGAAGAAGAAGAAGAAGAAGAAGAAGAAGAAGAAGAAGAAGAAGAAGAAGAAGAAGAAGAAGAAGAAGAAGAAGAAATCCAAACTAAAACTAGAACAGCAACGGACCATGATAAAACGATGGCAAGAAAAGCCCCTACATGGTAAATACTGGGCTAAACTAAATGCGAAAGAAATAGACAGAGAAAAATCCCAGCAATGGCTGAGAAGCTCAGGACTCAAAGCAGAGACTGAAGGATTTTTAATTGCTGCACAAGACCAAAGCCTCCCCACCAGAAATTACCAAAAACACATAATGAAAAGAAATATAACAAGTAACTGTAGAATATGTGGAGATCGACAAGAAACAATAAATCATATTATCTCTGGCTGCCCAGTCCTGGCTAAGAAGGAATATATTCACAGACACGACAGAGCTGGGACCTATATACACTGGAAGCTATGCCAACATTATGGAATAGCAACAGAAAAAAGATGGTATAAACACACGCCAGAAAAGGTCACAGAAAACGAGAAAGCAACCATACTCTGGGATATGCCAATACACACAGATAGAGAAATTAAGGCAAATAGACCAGATATAGTTGTCAAAGATCATGAAGGAAAAAAATGCCTTCTAATTGATGTTTCAATACCAGCAGATGACAACGTTTCTCTAAAAGAAATGGAAAAACTTTCAAAATACAAAGACCTGGAAATAGAGATAACTCGAATGTGGAATCTAAAAACAGAAACAATTCCTATCATAGTAGGTGCCTTAGGTATAATAAAAAAATATTCAGACAAATACATAACAAAAACACCAGGACTTACAAATATATATAACATACAGAAAATTGCACTACTGGGTACTGCACACATTCTACGCAAAACACTTTCAATACAGTAAACATAAGAGCACCACAGCAAACCACAGCACATACCCAAGGCGCACAGAGCTGCGCTCGGTAGTGAAGTGAAAGCACGTTATAAAAATAAAACTACTGAATAATAATAATAATAATGATGATGATAATAATAATAATAATAATAATAATAATAATAATAATAATAATAATAATAATAATAATAATATTAATAATAACATTGAAAAATACCTTAGGAATGAGAACCCAGTATCGAAATTTTCCCAAGGCACCTGATGAAGGCTGGAAGGTATATCAGCCGAAATGTTGTGTTAACAGCAAACAAGATGAGGACACATATCCGTCAAATGTAAATAATGTAAATAATGTAAATAATCTACATAATTCCTCATCTCTTAGATATAAAACTGAATATAACATATATAATTACACTTTATAGCCGACATTAGTTCAGATCGAACATTGTGTGTGTGCGCATGCGCGTGTGCGTGTGTTTGTGTGTGTGTATGTGTGTGTGGGTGTGCGTGTGTGTGTGTGTGTGTGTGTAAATCAAGAGTAGGGCAGAAAGAACACGACAAAAAGCAGCATACGGAAAAATAGACGATGAGTTAAGAAACGAGAAACAGGACAAAACCAAAATGCACGGAGCATTCCCATCAGGTGTCCTCATCAGTCAGAGTCCGGAAACTCCTGGCGGTTTCGCAATTCTTTATCCTTTATACGAGGTGTGTATGAACAGTCTTGAGCCATAGAAAAATAAAACATAGTACAAGACTTCTGATGAAGGTACAAGATTTCAAGGCTCAAAACTTTTCATACATCCCCTCGTATATATGTGAACGTGCGTGTGTGTAATCATGTATGTATGTATACAGAGATACATGAAATGGAAAGAAAACAAAACAAAACAAAGACAAGATAATAATCAAGATGGAGGTGCATCGGTTTGATGTTCAGGAAGAATGGAGAAGTCTTTGGCGTTTGAAGCCCAAGTTCTTCAACAGAAAATGGATTAGAGGGGAAAATGGGAGAGAGACAGAAGAAATAAAAAGAGAAAAAAATGCGTTGAGGTTAACGGTTTAGCATGATGAAATATGTGTGTGTGTGTGTGTGTGAGTGAGTGTTCAAGAGCATTCCTTCCTCAAGAATCCCATCCTTTTTAAAAAAATATATTGGATACTGCATTAGTAAATATATATTGCGTATGCGCAAGTTTGAAGGTTGTATGATATGATCTGAAGGAGATGTGGCTGGCTGTTCAGACGACGAGATTGAACAAGTGGAAGTGTTATATTATTTGATAGTTACTGTAGTTTATTAGGAAGATATGTTATTTGATAGATATATAATATTTTATTCATGAGAAGTTGTCTTCTAAGGAAATTTTCGTGTCACCTTAAAATTAATATTTAAAATCAATTCTTCTATACTTCCTCTTAGAGTGTGTATGATAGCGTCGATGGAATAGAGTGGAATCGGCTGATACAATGAATAATCCGAGATGGAGAAGTCTTTTAAGGTGATGTTTTTACGTTCAAATATCGCAATAATGTTCTTGGCTCCGTTCCAAATTCTCCATTGTAAAATATAGTACAGAAACATAGCGAGCAGTGGAATGAAGCAATTAAATTTCTGAATCTGACGTTCTTTCCGACACAGCATATTTATTCTGCTAAGCAACGGATATCTTTATCATTTAACTTGTCTAAGTCATTGGACTGCGACCATGCCGTGGCACCGCCTGATAAGTTTTAACGTAAAAAAATCAGCACCATCGATTATAGTTTTCTGACTCTGGTACTTATTCCACCGAATTCTTTTGCCGAAGTTGCTAGGTCACTTGGACATAGACACGCTAACACCGTTTGTCAAAAACTTGTGGGGTACAAATACAGACACACCTATACATGCACACATATATACACACATACATACATACACACATACATACATACATACATACATACATACATACATACATACATATATAAATACATACAGTTCTATATTTAAGAGATGGGGAATTATGTACATTATTTACATTATTTACATTATTTACATATGACGGATATTTGCCCTCATCTTGTTTGTTGTTACCACAACGTTTCAGCTGATATACTCTCCAGCCTTCATCAGGAGTCTTGGGAAAATTTCGAACCTGGGTTCTCATTCCGAAGGTATTTTTAGATGTTGTTGATAATAATAATAATAATAATAATAATAATAATAATAATAATAATAATAATAATAATAATAATAATAATAATAATAATAACAACATCGAAAAATACCTTAGGAATGAGAACCCAGGTTCGAAATTTCCCGAAGACACCTGATGCTACCATTTGTGACCTCAAATAAAATGTACTCTGTGCTTCAGGTGTTTCTTAATTATGTCTTGCTATACAATGTTTCAGAACAGCTATAGTAAAAGATTGTGTAATCACTGCTGAATGCTTACTGAGCTTGTGAGAAATATTACGAGAATTTACCATGGCAATTGCTATGTGTAACGCTTGCATAATGAATGCAACACAGAAGTTTGTCTCCAAAATATATTTCACAATAAAAAAAAAATATATGTCTTCACACAAGAAAAAAATTATCACTGGAATCATCAATCATGATTTTATTAGACAGTTGGATCGAATTCGAAAATTTAGAAGGATTTCACAGCACATCGTATTAACTCACGATTTTAGCGAGAATACAAGAATGCTTCGGAATGTTCTTCAGCAAATAATATGTAAATGAAATGACTTCCGGTGAGGATCCCACCGGAAGTATACTTCGAGGTGTAGCATTGGTTTAAACACCATATTCTGGTGATCTGAACAGTAGGCTTTCTTTATCTGCGCTGATTTGTAATTGTACACGTGTATTGTATAATGTTTAACACCTTCCTATGCCTTGTGGATACCAGCTTAATCTGGGATTGTTGCGTGGGGTTTAACCTGGACTTACACTTACTGGACACCTCCGCTATTGGGAATTCTATTTATTTATTAATTAATTATTTACTCCTTTACTCTTTTAATTCTTTCAGTCATATGGCTGCGGCCATGCTAGAGCACTGCTTTTAATCGAACAAATCGACCCCAGGACTTATCATTTGTAAGCCTACTACTTATCCAATCGGTCTCTTTAGCCGAACCGCTAAGTTACGGGGACGTAAACACATCAACATCGGTTGTAAAGTGATGGTGGAGGGACAAACACAGACACAGAAACATGTACATGCACACAATGACACACACAGACGCACGCACGCACACACACACACACACACACATACACACACACACACACACACACACACACACACACACACACATATATATATATATATATATATATATATATATATATATATATGTATATATAGATAGACAGACAGACAAACAGATTGATAGATAACTTTTTTTATTAGCCACACAGGGCTGAACACAAATGGGACAAATACGATGTACAGTTTTTCTTTTCAATGGGGGAAAAAGAAAAAAAATGTAGGGACAACGATCAAAAGGAATCTAAAATGTTTGGGGTATGTACAAGAAAGATAAATATATACAAAAAGTTCCCAAGAAATGGGGAGGTTTTTCCGTGGAAAGGAAAACCTA
>NC_142933.1:105355711-105365711 GCF_046866305.1 Octopus bimaculoides
TTCTTCCTTTTCTACTCCTTTTCTTACTCTTCTTCTCTTCCTTCTTCTTCCTCTCCTTCATGTTTCTACTTCCTCCACCTCTTCTTCTTCTTCTTTTTCTTCTTCTTCCTCTTCTTTTGCGACTTCTTCCTCTTCTTACTCTTCATTTCTCCTGTTGTTTTTTCCTTCAGCTTCTGTTTCACCTTCGTATTCTTTTCACGTCTTTCGTTCCTTTTCTCCGCCACCTCATTCCCTTTTCCACCCTTTTCCACCCGTTTCCACCCTCTCTTCCATTTTGTTCCACCTCATATTCTTCCATTTCATTGTTTTTCTTGATTCTACTTTCGCTTTCGCTTCAAGTTACCTTGTCCTTGTCGCAAAACAGTGTTAATTATTCTAAAAACAAATTTTATAAGCACTTCTTGCTTCTTGTTATCGGCAACCTTCGTTTTGTTGCTTTAACTCGCTTTTCTCATTTGACATTCACACACACTAACGCTACTTACATAAATACAGATACATAGGGGTTCACATGTTATATATATATATATATATATATATATATATATATATATATATATATATATATATATAAATATATATATATATATATATATATATATATATATATGTATATACAAGTATATATATGTGTGTATATATATGTATGTGTACACACACACACACACACACACACACACACACATATATATATATATATATATATATATATATATATATATATATATATATACATCCATTTATTTTGCAGGAAGGGAAACACGAGGCAGTTTAATTTATTATTAACTGATGCCAAAGAGAAATAAGAGAGCCACACTCCGCGCCTGACCCTCTACTGTCAAAAGAAAAACAATGAAAATAAAATCGTACAACACATCCAGTAAAAGGAAGATAATAAAAGCAAAAAACAAAACCAACAAAAAACACCGCAATCTTATTTGTCATTTGTTTAACACTTGGAACTGCCTACGTCGCCGATCTCTCAATTCTTGTATGAGCTTTATTTGTAAAGAAACAGAAATAGGATTAGCAACTGTGAAAACTCTCTGTATGTTTGTTCTGTGAGCATTGACATAAAACATAGAGACGAAATATCAGCAACGGATATTTTTTTGGTTTACTATATATTTATATGCATGTTTTTTAGTATTATTTTTTTTTCCTTATCGTATGACGAGGTACAAAATAGAAAATTATATTGTTTTTCACCAGAGGTCGGACATCTTGTTTGACTATAACTCTTCTATACCGGTTGCTTCTCTGCTATTTATTATATTCTTGTAGACGAAATTTTTACAACTAAGACATGTATTTTTCTGTCTCTGTTGCAGGGTTTATCAGTCGTAGAGGACGGCCCGGTGAGAATTACAATCCAATATTTGACTCAAATAAAGTTTGGACAAGTTAAAAGACTCCGCGTCTAGTGACGAATGGTTAATAGTCATTATTTCGTCCATGCGTACGCAGACAGAAAGGAACAGCTATTTTTATTTGTAGGATTTTCATTTCATTGTCTCCGGAACGATGACAATCTGCAAATTTATCTCATAGGATTTGAACTCAATGCATGACGAAGTAGAATAAATATGGCAAAGATTTCTGCTTATAATGGTAACAACAACAATACTAATGACAATAATCTTTTCTACTATAGGCATAAGACCTGAAATTTGGGAGGAGTGGTTAAGGACGATTACATCGACCCCAGTACTGAACTGGTACTTAATGTTTCGTCCATGAAAGGATGAAAGACAAAGTGAACCTCGGCGTAATTTAAACTCAGAACGTAAAGACGGACTAAATGAGCCTAAGCATCCTTTCCGGCTCGCCGCCTTAGTAATGATAACAATAATACTGATAATAATAATAGGATAGATTATAAGAAAGTCTATGAGATGATTCCGCACTCATAAATAAGTGAATGTTTGAGCATATTCAGTATTGCAGACAATTTAAGAGAATTAGCTTTAGCACGAATACATGGTAAGTAGATCTGTTCCCAGGGTACCATTTCAGAAATAGTTAAGCAAACATTAACCATTAGCTGTACATGGATGATCTGAAGCTTTTTAGCAAGAATAAAAAAAGGGCGAGATTCCTTAATGCAAGCTGTAAGTCTGTTCAGCAAAGATACAGGTATGAAAATTAGCATAGATAGGTGTGCAATATTAACCATAAACAAGTGACCGATAGTCAGCAATGAAGGTATCCAAAAACCAGATGGCCAGACATTAAATCACTGGAAAAAGGAAAGAATCATAAGCATCTACGAATGTTAGAATCTGACAGAGTACTGACTATAGACTTAAAATGAAAACTGGGGAGTAAACCGGAAAGATGAGGAAGCTAGTGAAGTCAAAGTTAAATGGTTCAAATCTAGTGAGGGTTGTAAATACATGAGCAGTACCATTACTTATATATTCAGCATCTTTTGTACATTAGTCAAAATCTGAATTAGTGAATCTAGATAAAGACATAGGAAGGAATCAATATGAATGGAGGACCTCAATTAAGGCTGGAGTTGCAAGATTATAAAGGAATGTGGAAGAGGGTTAATATCAGTAGAAGACTGCATGGAGTTTTCTGGAGTAGACATAATCTCCCACGTAGGTAATTGGGAAGAAAGTTTAAGAGCTGCTAGTGTCACAGTAGGACACGGGGAGACCAAAACGCCAAATAAAGTTGAAAATCATAAAAAGGAGAAAGGTTATGTGATTGGGAAGAAAAGGATTTCCATGCTAGATTCCCAAAAGTTTACCATAGAACCCAATTCATGACTGGGTACTTTGAATTATTGGCACAGGAAGTATGCGTAGCAAAGGCGACTTACTGAATTTAAAAAGAGAACATACATGCCCGTCAATTTATGACGCAAGGTATTACATACGGTGTTGCATGCAAACTGACAGCCTTTATGCACTGTCATTAACTTTCAAATTCACATCCCCAGTACGGCTATTACTGCTTAAGTTTTGACGTGATAGCTGCTGTTGTCTCTGTGTCTTTGTCACGACACTCTAGAATATCATACCTATAACAGTTCATTTCTATGTACATTTTGATTATTTTTCCTTCTACTTGAAAAGGGGAACATTCTCCCGAAATATTTTACTTTCAATAAACTAACTGCATAACATAATACAGTATCTTTCCTATGTTATCGTTCATTGACATCCCCTTACATATTTGAATTAAATTTTATGCTGCATTACAGAGAAATATTTGCAAACATTTATCACGTTCTTCGTCTTGATAGTCTTCCGACCTTACCGACTTTATTGTAGGGGACATTTGTGAGATGTGCATTACAGTGGGGTCTAAATCAAGATTAGCAGTTCTAAACCGAAATTCTTAAAGAAGCCATAATATATATTATATAGTTACTAGCCATGCTGGAGCACTGGCATCTTGCAACATATATACAAAGTGATTTATACAATACACCTTGCAGAATTGTCTAAACATGTTTCTAATTGAAACAGCGAATATAAACTGATTTATGTAGCATTATATATTGCATTATAAATTTAGTCTGTTCGTATATCTCACATGTATGAATATGAAATAAATAATGGAAATAAAAACGCGTTGCGTGTAAATCAGTTGTTCTTTGGCATAGAGCGACGTTACATAATATTTGCATGAAATGGTAATGGAATTTGTAATAAATTATAGTGAAATAAGATTATATATATTACAAAATTGCTATTATTGCATAACATCAACGATCGTGATCAAGGAGAAGGCGGGGATCAACAATGATATGATGATAATGATGGTTTGAAGTTTTGGAACAAGACGAGCCACTTCGGGTAAGGAAGTAAATCTATTAAATCGACTTTTAGTGTGCTCAAGTGAAATTTATCGACAAATCTCCCTACGATCGCAGATATAGCCATATCACCGGATTCCGAATTTTGATGGAGAGTATCTTAATTCTGGTTATTCGATTGCTAATAAGCCACCCACATTATTTATACTTTTCACTCCTACCGTTTTTAAAATCAGTACATGTTTTCAACGGTTTTTCTTATAAGTTAACGAGGCGTGTTGAGCTTAACTCCTGGTGCTGTAGAAGTCACTGAAGACAATTAATATTCTCTGCATCAAAATTCGAAATCACGGAAATGGTTATATCTACGACGGTTAGGAGCTTTGTCTCCGTTGTCGGATTAATAAGATAGTGCTTTTGCGGCGAATGAATCATTTTGACTCTTAATCCAAAATTAGATTTTTACGGTCTGCATCAAACATACAGATAAAAAATGTTCCCTCTTTTCGATGTATTAAGTCAACTTGTTGGATGTCATCCTTAAGACCACGTATTGATTTGCAGATCGTTTTGCACACTGAACATATTGTCTTAATTTGCATGACCACTTTTACCAAAAGGGTTTAAGATGAATCCTAAGCATCAAACGGCTGCAGAAAATATCTGACACACAAATCCTTTTAGATGCTGGCTGCACGGCCATTGACATTGCTATCATATCCTCGCAAATGAGTTGGGTAGGCCATGTTGTGCGCATGAATGAGAAAAGACTCTCAATACAACTATTTTACGGTAATTGCACAATGGGAAACGCTCTCAGCACAAAGAAAAGGGTATAAAGATTGAACAAACAACAACCTTACAGATATTCCGCTTGAAGATCAGAACTGGGAAATGCTTGCATTAAAGCGGGGTAAATGAAGGAAGGCTGCAGAACGTTTGAAGAGAGACGTCTTGATCATAAATATCTGAAACACAAGCTTCGATAAGGCCACAGAATGAATATCACTAAGAACATAGTGAGCTGCATTTCTAGTGTGTGTGGTCGTTTACTGCTCTCTAAAACTGGGTACGTCACTCATTTAAAATCACATACAAAGTCAACTGTATGCAGATCTATCCCTCCAATGCTAGGTGAGACAACATATATATGTGTGTGTGTGTGTGTGTGTGTATGTGTGTGTGTGTGTCTCTGTGTGTGTGTGTGTGTCTGTGTGTGTGTGTGTATGTGTGTATGTGTGTACAAGTATACTTACATGCATGCACACATACATACATACATACATACATACATACATACATGTATATATATGTGTCATTGTATGTGTGTGTGTGTGTGTGTGTGTGTGTGTGTGCTTGCGCATACTTAGCTTGCATGTGCCCAGACCCAGCTTCCTAAGATATACACACATATAAAAGCGCCGCTCTTAAGAAACGTTTCATGCATATTGTTTCGCGTAATATATTTTTACTCTTTTCTGTTTTAAGTTGCAAATGGTAGACATATTTGAACAGTAATATTTGCTAAGAATTATGACATAAATGAAGCAGAAAAAGAAATGAAATAGGATTTGGCGAGAATCGGTATTTAATAACAAGACTATAATGATATATGTCTTCTAAAACATATAATTTGCGTAATCCACTTTGTTATCTTGTCTAATGTCTTCGAGAATAAGAGATACATTTCGTCTAGACATGACGTGTCTCACTACATGTGAAATATTTTAATATATAAATAACGAAGGTCACTTAGACACGAACAACATATTTGTCTGGGCCACTGAATATCAATTAACTCTGATCATATCTATGTGAGTCATTCTACACACTCATATATATGACACACGTACTGTCTTACACACACGCTATTATATATATATGTGTGTGTGTGTGTGTGTGTGTGTGTGTGTGTGTGTGTGTGTGTGTGTGTGTGTGTGTGTGTGTGTGTGTTTGTACATACAAACACACACCCATATATATATATATGTATATATATATATATATATATATATATATATATATATATATATATATATATATATATATATATATATATATATATATATATATATATATATATATATATATACATGAAGAAAGCAAAAAAATGGAACAAGAACATAACAGGTGACAACAAGACATCCGGACAGTTAGATGATACAAAACAGGACAGGAAAAAACAATCACGTGTTATTCGGAACATTCTTTCGTCAGTCGAGTACCAGATAATCGTTGCAATTTCGGCCGTTTACACTCGAGACTGCTCCAATATTGTCGGCCCCATGAAAATCTAAGCAAAGAGCACTAGATTCTTTGGAAGAAAGTAATCGAATATATACGAAAACCCGGAGAAATACAAACGACAGGATATATATATATGTATATATATATATATATATATATATATATATATATATATATATATATATATATAAGCAGGGGTCAGATAAGTTCCTCGCCACCTCACGCACGGAATTATAAATAGACGCTAACGTCTTTTCAACTCATATAAAAATCTCCGAGATAATTAAAAAAAAAATTATTATAATTGTAGAATATTTTGTATTATTCCCATAAAAAGTTTTATTTTACTGTACTCACTACTTGGTAAAATTATTGATATATTAATTAATTAATTTTACCCTATGTTATTATTAAAATTATAATTTACTCCATGATCGAAACTGCAGTTTTTCTGCGGATACGTCTTAACACACACGTGGGTATAAAGGATAAATATTTATCACATTCGGCTTCATAATTTGGGGGAGCGCGGTTGAATATCAGTTATGCGATGACGCTTGATCGCATACATATTCAATCCTAACACTTGCATATTTATAACTCGGAGTATCACATTGAGAAGAATAATAGGTAACAATAATTTACTTTAAGTTCGAAACGCGTCTGTGATTAACCGAAGTCGTGTGGATTATTCTTTTACTTTTTTACTTGTTTCAGTCATTTGACTGCGGCCATGCTGGAGCACCGCCTTTAGTCGAGCAAATCGACCCCAGGTCTTATTCTTTGGATGCCTAGTACTTATTCTATCGGTCTCTTTTGCCGAACCGCTAAGTTACGGGAACATAAACACATCACCATCGGTTGTCAAGCGATGTTGGGGGGAGAAACACACACACACACACACACACACACACACACACATATATATATATACATATATATATATATATATATATACGACGGGCTTCTTTCAGTTTCCGTCTACCAAATCCACTCACAAGGTGCCACGCAGTGGGACTGAACCCGGAACCATGTGGTTGGTAAGCAAGCTACTTTCCACACAGCCACTCCTTTTTTTTACCTACATAATATGTGTGTCATTGTCTCGGAGATTTTTATGGTAGTCGAAAAGACATTAGCAGATATTTCTAATTAAGTACGTGGCGAGGTACTTAGCTGGCCGCTTATTATAATTATGCATATAATTATAGAAAATTTTATATAATTCACCTAAAAAGGTTTTTTTTAACGTACAGAATACTTGGTAAAATTATTAATTAATTAATTTTAACCTATATTGTTATTATTATTATCATTATTACTATTCTTATGATATACATATATATATATATATATATATATATATATATATATATATATATACAGACACACACATACACACACACCCACACATATATATATACCGGACGAACCAATGGCTCGTAATGAGACGCAGTTTAGGGCAGCTATGTCAAATTCTCTTCTACACCAGATGTGCCATCAAAACTCTTGATTGGACCATGTCAGGTGGGGGAGAAGAGCCATGCAAGGAACGTGAAAATCACGGTGGTGCACCAACATGACCGCAGCCACTTGGCTGAAACACATAAATAAATAGATAAATAAATAAATATATATATATATATATATATATATATATATATATATATATATATATAGATAGATAGATAGATAGATAGATAGATATACATATATACCATTTAATGGACATAGTATAAATACACGAGCTATGAATAATTTCTTGGTATAAAGTCATCTCTCTTCACACCAACGTAACTATTAGTAGCTCTATAGAGCTATCTCTCATTTGATGGGGTATTGTTGTAGTTGATCTTAACTGTACGGAAAAGTAAACTAGACACAACGGGAATTGAATTCACGATCTTACAATCGTAAGCTGAAGACCTCAACCATTAGGCCACGCCCGTTACATGAGCTAGTAAGTTTGTGTTAATGTGTGTATAGGTGTGTATGTATGCATGTGTGTGTTTATGTTGAACTGATTGCATGTTTTCCCCGACTGATGTCAATGTCGAACTTAAACTTGCTTACATTGGTTGCTCTTTTACCATCGCCGAACTGAACGATAATCCACCGATTTCAGCCAATCCTAGCAAAGCTGCACCGGGAGTTTTGTCTTTATGCACCTTTCGTTGCGTAGAAGTTTTTATATTATTATTTGTGTGAGTCCTGTTGTAATCCTAACAATTCTTATACTATTTCGCTTATTCACTTGCTCCTCTTATTTTCCTACTACAAGCGATAGTTTTGTGATAGTATACTGATTGCATCCTGTGTTTGTTTAATATATGCATGGTATTTTAAGGCGACAAGCTGGCAGAGTCGGTACCACTCTGGGGAAATGCTTAGCGTCATTTTGTTTGTCTTTATGTTCTGAGTTCGAATGCCGCCGAGGTCAGGTTTGACATTCATCCCTTTCGGGTTGGATAAAATAAGTACCAATTGAATACTGCTGTTCCTGTAATCAAATTAGTCCATCCACAAGACTGCGGGCCTTGTGCCAAATTTTGAAACCTACATTTATGTTGTTTTATACGGTATCTATAAGTTAGTTATAAAATAAATGCGAGCTGCCAGAGTCTTTAGCACGGCTTATTCCGTTAATAAAATTTATAAGACCATCGATCAAAATATACTTTTGTTAGTTATTCCGGGGATTGGAGGACATGGTGATGAATATGGCTTTGTTCCGGTTGTTTATTTTCTCAGGTGATTTATCATCGAGATGACCTTTCTCTTTCATCCCTCTAGAGTTGAAAGTAAAATACATAAAAGGTTGATGTCTTAATACCTAAAAAAAACATCCTACCGTCTATCTCATTTGTGTATCGACTCATATTTATACTCCCTCAGATTACAAAAGGTATATATTAGGCCTTTAATAATACATCGTGTGGAAAAGGTAGAGGATTTCCAGAATTATTAGAGTATCCTTTAAAACGCCTTGTAGTATTTGTTCTGGCAATTTAGAGGCCAATGACCGTCGATGTCATCCTTGTCTTTCATCCGATCAAAGTTGAAATTATAGAGTCTCAGTTTAACACAAGAGTCGATGTAATTGCCTAACCCGTTTCCCTCAAGAATGGCTGGCCTATTGCCTAAATTAGAAACAATGTCATATTGGCCATCTAATTTCTGCTTTCGACTTATTTACGTTGTTATTTGTATTCATACCACAACACAAAGGCTACAGATTAGGTCCTCTAATATTATTGCATTTAAATAACACGAATTTATTCATTGGACAACAGAATAATAGGCTTGATGCCAAATCAGAAGAAATAGTGTTTAATGTTGTATTTATCAGCGCCAAAGATATTTAATGTTAAAGTTACATCGATTATAATTGAACACTCACTAAAAGAAAACACTAAATAGATTGTCTAAAGTAACTACCGCTCTTGTCTGTGTAGAAATCACTTATAGTATACTGTTACAAAATTGCTAGATTAATTTCCAAGTTCTTTTTGTTTGTGTGCATGATGACTTCAAAATCTATTCAGATTTAGATTCACATAATTGACCATTCATTAGATGTTGTGTTTGTTTGTATTCTATTTCTGTTTTACTTTTTACATTCTTCAGTTAACCTAAAGGGGATATGGTCATCATTAATAGAGAACTCTACTGGAATGAAATGAAATAGATGAAAGAAAATAGTTAAATGTCGTATTTTATTTCAGTCATACAATACTTGCGTATTGTTATATATTTTGGAGTCATTACGGTCTGTTATTTTAGCCAGTCAAAACAAAGTGTGTAACTTTAGATCGCCCGGAAAACCATTCTGAATCAACCCACCCTAACCAGATTAAGTCATCTCCAGAAACAAAAAAAAAAGGCAAAGATACGGAGATACAAATGTTTTAAATGTGGCAGCTAAGGAAATGTGTTAGATACATAGACAAAATTATACTATTAGCATATATATATATATAT
>NC_142933.1:105370711-105373211 GCF_046866305.1 Octopus bimaculoides
GTGTCGATAAACCAGCTGGAGGAGATGTCCTCCTGGGGCTAAAAGCAACAGTAACATCCACCCCTAGGGGTCAGCCACATTTAAGTGGCAATATACTTCACTTTATATATATATACATGTATATACATATACATATCTATGCACATATATATATACATATATATACACATATACACACACACACATATATATATATATGTATTCATATATACATACATGCATACATACATACAGCTTTGATGGTGATACTCTTGTAACTGTTATCCAGAAACTCCCGGATGGAAACGCACCTTGAATAGACTCGATTTGTCGGATGTCGGTACAAGAAGCTAACACTCTACCTTAAGAAGTTAAGTCGAATACTTGATAAAAAAAAATGTCTTCTCATTTTTATCTAACACTTTTCCTTTTTACAGTGAACAGAGGAACATATAATTTGAAATTGCCTGAGACGATGTGACTTTAGAGGGCATTCGATTGCTACATTTTGAAGGTAAATTGCACACATAGGAACATTTTCGTGGGGTTTTGTTTTTACTTATGGTGTTTAGAGGACGTCCATGCAATGAATGCGAAGTTGAATTAACATAAATTTCATCGCTTGCTGCTCTGGTGTTGCGAGTGGACATATATTCTAGTATGCCTCATTAATTTTATTGACAGTTCTCTGCATTACTACAATGGTAGAAAGTATTATGTAGTGACAATAAGACGTCTATAACGTATGTAAGGGGAACAATTACTTATTCATAGAAGGTGAACAATTGATAATACATACGAAGTGAATTGCGCTATAAATAAGTGTTATATGATGGATTTTTCTTGTAAATGCGTCAACGGGAATCAGCAGTAATACACGGCACTTTCTGTGAACGGGCAAACAGATGATGAGATGAAGTAGAAGAATTGATGGATCGTAGGTCAAAATACCTCGTAGTCATGTTTTATACAATTTACTTTCCGTGTTAAATCATAACCGATGTTCACACCGACTCTGTTGGTACCCATAAGATAACATACAAGGTTATTCGTTGGAGTAATTGTTGAAACATCAAACAAAATATATTCCGGTGTGTTTTGACTGTTCATATCCTGCGAATCGAAGCAAGACCAGCAGACGTTTCTGTAACTGACAAGAACTCTTCCACCCTCACCCCGCTCCCTCCAAAAAAAATACAGAAAGGGACTCGATGGGAAACAACTTCTCTATTATTTCGTAAAATCTGCATGAGTAACGCTTAGTCCTTGTCAACGAATTCACCAAGGATGTCTTACGATTTGTCAGGACAGAAAATATATATTTCTGAATCAGATACAATGCAATGGAGAGAAATACAATCACTATTAAACTTACATAGCATTTGCTAACAGAGTACAAGACCGCAGTTTCTGATCGCTTTATGAAATCGTCTTTCGTAGTTGACTGCTGTTTATTTTATCCAAACAAAAAATCGACTCCACTATGATTTTAATGTGTTCCACAATGCAATTTACCCAAATACATCAATGCGTGTGTCGACAGCTTTGCCGGTAATGCCGGGTCTTGTAACATCGATGTATTTGATTAGTATCAGCCTATTATTTCAGATATACAATCGACTGCCATCACAACAAAGATTGGGCAGAAGAAGCAAGACGCTGCCGAGGAGATGTATCAAAAAGACAACAGTCAGTTCTCATATATTCAGAATCATACACCTGATTGATTAGGACAACGAGCTCAGTGTCCATAGTATTAAACGTATTATTTGAGAATGGTTTACGAATATTACACTAGCTGGTGGTGTTGCGGCATTTGTGCTTAAATACCTCATGACACTGCTCATCCTGAGGCCGCATAGCACATTTCAGTAGGAAGCAGCTAATTGTTTAGGCTTGTACAATTCCTAGTCCGTTCCCAAATTATCAAACTATTGCATAAATTAATGTGAGTGTTGTTTATTTACATACAGTTAAAACAAACTTTTGCGTTTAGTGTTGAACTTCAAATAAATATGAACAATGTAAAAATATATTGCCATAAGATATTCAAATATCTCGATATTTTACAGCGAGAAACAAACTTTATTTCCGTGTATACAGCTGAAATGAATAGGCTAACTGACACTTGTCTAACCTTCAACACCCATAAATAGTTAACAAACGTTAAGGTAATATTTCGACTGTTTAGTGCAAACCATTGTTACTCAATCGTTGTACTTTCAAATACCACAAACTATATCGAAATAAATCAAATGACGACCAAAGAGGAAATAAAAGAAACAACTAAATAAATCTAAAATCGCACTGGACTAATTGAAAATTTATACAACTTGTGTCTATTTTCTTCCTTTCTATTTATTACAATTCAGACGAGACAAGACTTAAATAAGCAAAATGAAATGGAAAGGAAATACAATAGAAAAGACAAAAAAATTGTTTGAAAGATAAATAGTGACGAATGAGTACAACAGTTATGACAACAACGTGAGAGCAATGATGACGATCGTCATCAACAAGA
>NC_142933.1:105378211-105400711 GCF_046866305.1 Octopus bimaculoides
ATATATATATATATATATATATATATATATATGTAAATATATAAAAACAAAAAGGTAAAGAGAGCAAAGGTAAGGTTGAAGAATTTTATGGATAAAGTCTTACAGCTGTTTCTGGGAAGATCCAGTACTTCCCTTCATCGGAGACAGAAAAAATAAAGTAATCTATTATTATATCCATAGGCGGATATTTTTAGTATGAAGTGGTAAAGAGTGTGATGTGCTGAAAAAAGAGAGAACAGTACTTGAAGTGTAGTTTCATTCCAGTGGTAAATATCCGTGTAGAAATCCGTGCAAAGTAATCCTGGGTTTGGTTAAGTCCAATACCTTCTTCAACCTTATACATATATATATATATATATATATATATATATATATATATATATATATATATATATATATATATATATATACAGGTTATGATCGAAAGTGGTGCTAATTAGAACCAGAGGTTTCACGTAATGCTGAGTAAGTGCTGTGGGTAGACCGTATTCGGTGATTACGTGAATAAGGGGTCCAACGTAGGCCATATATCAACGTGTGAATATAAGGATTTCGTAATGAGATAAAAAAAAAACAAGGTTGTGTATAATATAGAACATTTATAAATAGATGGTCTTCCAGCTGTTTCGAGGATATTTATTATATCCCTTCATCGGAGACGGGGTGAGAGGATGGTTAAGCAATAATTAGTTTACATAAGATAGTTGTATTTATAAATGCTCTGTATTATACACGGCCTTGGTTTTTTTTATCTCGTTACGAAATCCTATATATATATATATATATATATACACATATATATACACACACACACATATATGTGTATATATGTATATATATAAAACCAGATGCTCTTCCATCATAAATGACCATGGGATTGCACCTAGAACACGAGTCCGGACAAGGTTGTTTATGGAAGACCAGGAGTCACCCATGCATACCAGTCTCCCCCACTCCACGCCACTAATGTTAAAGGCAAAGGTTGAAAGATCTTGGGAGCAATGCTGAAATGAAGTGTCTTGCTGAAGAACACAACGCACAGCCTGGTCCCGAAATCGAACGCTCTACCTCATGTTCGTGAGAACTACACTCTCCCCACTCTCTCTCCGTCTTTATGTGTGTGTGAGGGTGTGTCTGTGTGTGTGCCTGTGTGTATGTGTGTTTATGTGTGTGTACATATATATATATATTTCAATAAGTGAACAACACAGAGCACAGTTGGACATTTATTTGCAATCACTGCAATTCTCTCTCTCTCTCTCTCTCTCTCTCTCTGTATATATATATATATATATATATATATATATATATATATATATATATATCAACACATGCACACACCCATATATACATATTCTTTTATTCTTTTACTCGTTTAACGAATTTGACTGCGGCCATGCTGGAGCACCACCTATAGTCGCGGAAATCGACCCCAGGACTTATTCTCTGTAAGCGTAGTGCTTATTCTATCGGTCTCTTTTAACTAACCGCTAAGTTACGGGGACGTAAGCACACCGGCATCGGTTGTCAAGCGATATTGGGGGGGATAAAAACAAACACACACACACACACACACACACACACACACACACACACACACACATATATATATATATATACATATATGTACTAGGGGCTCCTTTCACTTTCTGTCAACCACATCCATTCCCAAGGCTTTGGTCGGCCTGAGGCTATAGTAGAAGGCACTTGGCCAAGGTGCCATGCAGTGGGACTGAACCCGGAACAATGTTGTTGGTAAGCAAGCTACTTAACACACAGCCACTCCTGCGTCTATACATATTCTTTTATTATTTTACTTAAATCAGGCATTTGACTGCGGCTGTGCTGGGGCAGCGTCTTTAGTCGATCCCAGGACTCATCCTTTGTAAGCCTAGTCCTTATTCTGGTCCCCATTTTTGACGAACTTCTAATTTACGGGGAGGTAAACACACCAGCATTGGCCGTCAAGCGATGATAGTGGTAGTTGTGAAGGTGGCTGAGATTGCAGTGGTGGTGGTGGTGGTGACGGTGATGATGTTGGTTGTGGTGCTTGTGATTGGGGTGGTGCTGGTAAGAACGACAATGACCACGATGATGAAGATACTGGTAGAGAAAGGGAGGGGATGGAATTAAATAGGAGAACGTAAAAAGAGAAAATTAGATATAGAAATTTAGAAGAAAGTAGGAAGAACTACCAGAAAAACCACGCAGAATCCATATTAAACCTAAAATCTTCAATTCGCGGTTGTATTCATTCTGCTTCTTCCATTTCGAAACTTTCATTATATGTTGTCGTCATAACATCTTTCCACTGCCTCGCATATACTATGAAACACAAACGTTTATACCAGTGGTAAGCTTGAATTAGGATTATTTTAATATTTTTTCTCTCTTTGTTTAGCTA
This sequence comes from Octopus bimaculoides, assembly GCF_046866305.1. Taxonomy (NCBI): domain Eukaryota; kingdom Metazoa; phylum Mollusca; class Cephalopoda; order Octopoda; family Octopodidae; genus Octopus; species Octopus bimaculoides. The sequence goes on from NC_142933.1 coordinate 105,380,616, forward strand.
CAACCGTAATATATTGTTTCTCTTTTATTATTCCAACAGTAAATGCTTCAAAACCCTACATATTTATGGCTGGGATAATACTAACCACACACAGCTTCTGTTTAATGACTTTCTAGATTATCCACTTGTATTCTTCGCTGTTGATAAATTTCAATAACATCACGTATTAAGCGATATATCTCCATTGCCACCATGCATTTGTAATCCCCATATTGTTCCTTATCGTGTTCGTACTTATTGTAAATGTCTATTCCTTTCTTATCTCTACAAATACACCGTGTTTCATTCATATAATGTCTTTAATACTTTGTCTTGTTAATAAAGCTCACAGTGTAGCGGCTCATGTTTCCAGTTTGACGTACTGTGTTATTGCTACACAAGCCTAAACTTTCGCTATGTTTCGAAAGACATGAGAATTGTTTTGAACCGTTAGCTCGCCGGACAAAATGTTTAACGGCATTCGGACCGTCAATACGTTGTGAGTTCAACTTCCGCCGGGATCCACTTAGCTTTTTATGCTTTCAGCGTACCAGTTGTGCACTGGAGTCGATTTAATCGACTTAGCTCCTACCTCAAACCGGCTTTGTAACTATTATCTGTACACGTTTAAGGCGGTGAGTTGGCGGAATTGCTAACACGCAGGACAAAATGATTAGCTGCACTGTGTCCGTCAATACGTTCTAAGTTCAAATTCCAACGAGCTAGACTTTTCCGTTCATGATTCGGGATCCATAAACTATGTAGCACTAGTGTCGACTTGATCGAATTGCCACCAACCCTTTACCAAAATTTAAAACTGAAATGTTCAGAAGATTTCCTGTGCAAGAAGCATTTCTTAGAAGCACCGTTGTTATCAGCATTCTTACTTCTCTGTCTGCGAAGCGTATATTTCATCGGTCTGTTCTGTTAAACCCACTTGTTTTTTTCATAAATTTCACCCCTGTTGGCAATTTTGTTAAACAATTGTCGGTGAGTGTAGCAGTAAAAGCGTTTCAAGGGCCAGACATAAAAGTCAAAGTGTAAGGGGCAAATATTACAATAGAAAGAATTTGTATCAGGTGAACTGGAGCCAGTGCTCTTCGCTGAACAACTTGAATATTTATAAGATGACAAATACCACCAGTTTCATCTCCAAAAGTTGATCATATATAACCTCCAGAATGGCAGCTCGAATCTATTTAGTTTAGGGATGTATGTCTCGGAAACTCTGGGATGAATCTCACGGAAGCTCTGGCATCGCATCTCACGGAAGCTCTGGGACACTTCTCAAGAAACCTCTGGAATGCATCTCACGAAAGCTCTGGGATGCATCTATCGGAAACTCTGGGTTTCATCTCATGGAAGCTCTGGAACACATCCCAAGAAAACCCTGGGATGCATCTCACGGAATCTCTGGGATCTCATCTCACCGAAGCTCTGAGATACATCTCGAGAAAGCTGTGGGATGCATCATTAATGATGTTTTTTTTAGATCTCAGGTGGTTTCAGATCTTTCAACATCAAACGCGTTCAACCACTTGATCCAACAGGAGTTCATGAAGTATCAACTTGCATCCCAGCAAGAGCAATCCACTGGTGTGTCTTCTTTGTCAAATGCCATCTAGTGGACTTTTCTCTAGCTTCAGTATGGGAATTGAAGACCCTCGTCTTTGCTGCATTAATAACTCCAAGCACAGTTAGAGCTTTGCGGAATGATAGCCAAACAAGACCCTGGAAGCTAACTCTGTGTCTCTTGTAAGTTGTTTGCCAGCCTTAGTTTCTGCATTGACCTACCTGGCCCTGGAATTTGGTAAACTTCTCAGAAGCCTTTTCTCCATTTTCGTCCAAACGGAGAGACAGGTCGCTTCCAACCACCTGTTGGGGGAAATTTGCGAAGATCATCTGAGGTGGCCACAACAAGACAGTAGCCTTCATCAATGAAACTTGAACTAAAAGAAAAACACCTATTTTGTGAGTATAGAAGCGGTATTTTCCTCTACTCTCTTCAATGAATTTTCTCTTTTTCTCTCATTATCCTGTTTTCATTCTCATACAGTTTTCCTTTGTAGAAGAACAATTAAAAATAATTAAGGTGAACGCTTTTAAATTACATCGACCCCTTATGCCATGAAAATAATAAAATTACCAGCCCCTTGTCTTTTTTTCTTCCCAGAGCATTTCCTACAAGGAAATACACAAAGTAATATATAATTGAAGTTCTGTAAACGAGTAACACTTATTTTCAAACAAATAGATTCTCAACAAGGGGTCGCGCGGTGAATCTGAACCTGAAAATACATGGTTGCAAAGCGAGCTTACTAACTGTACATCCACGCCTGCACAAAGTACTTGTATGTGGATTTTCTTTCTTTCTTTCTTTTTTTTTTCTGACTGTTCATTTGTATTAGTTTCAATAATCAGAACTTTAAGATAAACATCAAAGAATTTTCACAGTCGTCACTGATGTATGTTTTAACTTTATTGAGTATATTAGATACGGTAATGAACTACGAAAACATCTAAGTAAAATATGCAAATTCATTTTTTAAGCTATATAAACTTAGTCTGTCGATAATAAAACTAAAAGGGAAGCTGTAATTTTTAATGACATCAGTCTCATTGAATATCTGATCAAAACATGGAGGATATCCATGTGTATACAGGTATGTCTGTGTCTTCGTATGTGTGTGTATTTATACATATGTACCTATTTATCTATCTCTCTCTCTCTCTCTGTATATATATATATATATATATATACGTACAGACAAACACACTCACACGTAATATATATATATAAGCACACATACATACATACATATATATATATACATACATTTATATATATATACATACATATATATATATATATATATATATATATATATATATATATATATATATATATATATATAAAACTAACTGTATTCCAGTAGTAAATTTGACTATGCTCCAGTATATATATATATATATATATATATATATATATATATATACATACATACATTTATATATATATATGTATATATATATATAAATGTATGTATGTATATATATATATACATATATATATATATATATATATATATATATATATATATATATACATACATACATACATATATATATATATATATATATATATACATACATTTATATATATATATATATATATATATATATATATATATATATATATATATATATATACACATACACATACATTTATATATCTATATATATTTGTAGATATAAATATATATACATATATATATATATATATATATGTGTGTGTGTGTGTGTGTGTATATATATGTGTGTGTATGTGTGTGTTTGTGTATGTGTGTGTGCGCGCTCGTAAGTGTGTGCGTGTATTTGTTTGTGCATGTGTGTTTTGGTTGTGATCTGAAATTAAATCAATAAAAACGGATATATCTGCTATTATATACCAACCTTCAACATTTCAGTATCTTCATGATGCATTTATGACAAATTGCTGTAATTATCTGTTTATTAGTTGCTATTTTCTGAGAGTGCATCTGTTAGGATGAGTGAGTTACTGTGAATCTGCTGATACAGCTTCTTCGCTTTAAGATATCTCATCACTGAAATTCCTTATCAGAGATCTCAGTTATAAACTAGGAATTGCAGATTGTCCTTAAATGAAGGACCCCTTATATTTCCATTTGTTTCATTTCTACAACAAATAATTTCATATTCATAGAATCAATCCCTAATAATCAACCACATCAAGCACGGAAGGTTTTACTTCATTATCTCAAGTGATCTTTTAGAAAGATTGTGGTGTGATTGGCGGGTAAATTAACTGGTATTTCTAACATTTCAGTTAACTATTAGCTGGTGCAGGATCGGTAGCATTATGGGATTAAAACTCCGAGGCAAATACCGTAAAATCGTTATTATTTTGGCGAAAACTGTAACGTTCAAATGCATATCTGTTAATTCATCAAGTAATAAACAGTGTTAAATATGATTTATAATCCAACATCTGAAGCAAATTTAACACATCTATAACCTAATATAATATATAGCACAACAATTAAGATTTAAAAGCAAAGCTTGGAATAAAGATATATTCTCGTTTGAGGATTCAACATTCTCATCTTACAAAATGAAAGAATATTTTTTCCAACTCTTTGAGTTAAACTGCTTCTATAAATATGGCGTTAAAGCGATTATTCTATGACTAATTCGGGTACATGTCACCACCCGTATACTCCAAATTTTCAGTCTCGTCTCAGTCACCTTTCCTCTTGTCCTCAGCTACCTGAAATTCCTGTCATATTTGCTGACCTGTAATTTGTTTAAAACATCTGCATAAAGGCGCAGGTGCAACTCCAGGTAAGCGTATGGTTGCGTTGTCGAGAAAGTCATAATGAAACGACCTCTTTTGAATATGCTTTTCGTTGACGTCGAAACATTGTTGGTGTTTACGCGTGTTCTGGCCAACATGAGAGTGTGCAGTTTTGTACACTCCACCTCTGCACACGACACAGCTCTCTTCGCTTCCCTTTGTATCACAAACTCATTATTTCTTTTGGGATATTTCCGCCGCTTTACTTTCCTTCTAGACCACCCATTTCATTGGCATCAGGTCCCAGTAAGTTATATAAGTAGTCAAACACATCTCTCTATATGCAGGGTTGGCTAAAAGTCACCTGACAGTAAATGAAAACCATTTAATTCCAAGATTTATTTATGTTTAACAAATGAATGGATTTAATAAAAACATCATGAAAATTGTTCCAACTAAAGTCCTTCTTGAGCGACACCATTTTTCCAAATGAAAAAAAAAATGAATATTGAGTATTTATGGAATCTTGATTTAATGTCGGGTGACTTTTGGCCGACCCTGTATATATCTTTTACCAACATTCTTCGCCTCTGGCGCTACGTTCAGTCTCCCTTTCTTTCTTTCTTTTCTTTTCTTTTCTTTTACTTGTTTTAGTCATTTTGACTGACTGCGGCCATGCTGGAGCGCCGCCCTCAGTCGAGAAAGTCGACCTTAGGACTTATTCTCTGTAAGCCTGGTACTTATTCTATCGGCCACTTTTGCCGAACCGCTAAGTTACGAGGACGTAAACACAACAGCATCGGTTGTCAAGGGATGTTGGGACACACACACACACGCACACATACATATATATATATATATATATATACGATGGGCTTCTTTCAGTTTCCGTCTACCAAATCAACTCACAAGGCTTTGGTTCTCCCGAGGCTATAGTAGAAAACACTTACCCAAGATGCCCCACAGTGGGACTGAACCCGGAACTATGTGGTTGGTAGGCAAGCTTCTTACCACACAGCCACTTCTGCGCCAATGTATTTTTTCAGTATATATATGTATGTGTGTGTGTGTGTGTGTGTGTGTGTGTGTGTGTGTGTGTGTGTGTGTGTGTCCCAACATCGCTTTCAGTTTGATGACAAAATGTTTGCTTCCTTCTAAGAACCGTTGTGAGCTATTGTAACAGAGAATATTTCTCCGAGTTGCTTTCTGACTTTCAGATAGTTTTTTTTATTTTGTCGTTTTGTACAGTGTGTTCAAAACGTTTCTCCGCAGTGAATTCTTCTCATCCTGTGAATTACCAGGCGCTACTTCAAGAGTTTTTCGGGTTAAAAGGATTATTTCGAAGGGACTTTAAGCACCCAGATGACCTGATTTAATACCGCCAGACTTCTTTTTCTGGGGAGCAAGTAAAGATTCAGTATATAAGAATCGCCTGAAAACCTTTAAATACTACCTGCAGAGTGACTTTTGAACAACCTGTATTTGTTAGAGAATGGTTTTATTTTGTAAGAGCTTCGTTATGAATCTCATTAAGAAGTGAGATATTTGTTATACTATTTTCAATATTTGCTTCTGAGATAGCTTCCGACATTTTCTGTTTGAGTTGTAGATATCCTTATCTGAGAATTTTGAGAATATACGCATTTTCTTTCCTGAATATTGAGCCTCCGTGATTATAAATTTGTTGATAAATATTAAGATACTGCTTTTATCTGGACATTCCTATTGATGTTGCAATTTCAAAGTAACAGTGATATCCGTATCAATTTCAATTGAATCTATCATAGCACAATTCGACTACTAAAATTATTTTTGTTATTTAATCATCATATTTTTTTTCAGTTTTTATTCATTGACATTGAGAGTCCAAAGAAAGTTCTAAAGATATTAATTATTTAATCCTTTTCACAATCAATTTAAATATTATATTCCAGTTTAGTAACTTTTGATGTTAATGCCGTCAAATCTAACTCGTATTCATTTGTGTTTGAATTTTTGTGAGGTATTTCTTATCTGAACCTTTTGTTAGAAATATTATAATATGCATATATAAATATATACGGATATACATACATACATGCATACACACACACGCACATATATATGTAAATGGTATTATTCATATATATATATATATATATATGTATATGTATATGTATATATATACGCATTTTCTTTCCTGAATATTGAGCCTCTATGATTATACATTTCTTGATAAATATTATATATATATATATATATATATATATATATATATATATATATATATATATATATATATATACAAATAAATAGATAGATAGATAGATAGATAGATAGACAGGTAAATAATAGATAAATATATCGATAGATAAAGAGATCGATAGCATACACACACATTTATATATACATATATTACGCGGTTCTCATATATATACACACTCACACACACACACACACACACACACGTATATATAAATATATATATATATGTGTGTGTGTGTGTGTGTGTGTGTGTGTGTGTGTGTGTATGTGTGTGCGTGTGTGTGTGTGTACACACACACAGATGGTGGTATGCGTAGACTGTTCCCATATTTAGTTTTTAAGTTCGCACATACAGATTTATTAGGGGTGGATTTTGTCGACTACACAGTATAGTAGGGTCAGTTGGGCACCGTCTGTGAGAGAACCGCAGCATGACGCAATTCACTCTACCAGAAATTTGGAAATGACATTGTTTACTGCTTGGTATGCCTATCGGAAGCTCCAATACGAACATTTCAGAGTGTTGGGTGTCAATCTGAGTCCCTAAAAGTTGTACCTAGAGTGATGAAAATTAAACATCCAGTCAACATCATGGTATTTGGAGTGATCACTAGCGATGGAAACTTTATGCCTCCATTCATCTTCACACACACCCTTATACTCAACACGAAAACCTACATCAAGTGCCTGAAAGAGATAGTAGTGCCCTGGTTTAAGAGGGTGTGTGCTGGAAGACTTTATGTATGGCAACAGAACTCTGCACTATGTCATACAAGCAGAGGAACCCTGTTATGGCTGTCAGACAATTTCTGAAACTACAACACCCCTAATATATGGCCACCTAGCTCCCCAGACTGGAACCCCCTTGATTATTATGTGTAGAGCGCAGCTGAGCGAGAGACCAGCAATATTCTTTGTAACACCGAAGATGAACTGAAGGCAAGAATTATGGCAGCATTCACAAACTTAAACAAGGAGACGAGAAGAGCTGTAGGAGATTTCAAAGTCATCCGAAAGCCGTGGTTGAAGCCAATGGTGATTTTATTTAATAAATTTACCATTTAGTATTTCAAGACATTTTTATGCAATTTTGGTAAATATATCTGTTAAAATGAGATGTCAGCGTAATTCAGACGACAATATGTTCGCTGCACCCTGCATGTGTGTGCGTTCGTGTACACATACGGGACTTTCAGAGAGAAAAATCGACCGGCAAATTTGTACATTACAAGTGCAATCTGTGAGTGGAACAGTAAAACTGTGCAAGACTTTTCTCAAGTTCCACATGCGAATTTGTCTGTATTAACTGCAGCCCAACGATGGAGCATTGTATCTATGTTGGAAACCGTCTCTTTCCTCAGTGGAAGATTTATAATAAATTAGAAAATAGAAGAGACATACATACATATATACATACATACATACATACATACATACATACATACATACATACATAAATGAATAGGAACTTTGGATATGGGCAGCACACTTTTAAGTATTCAAATATAATCGATGTTCTGGTTAACCACATCGAATGATATGGAACAACGGGAAACTTTTTAAGGTAAACAATTACACGGTATTTCATCCGAGTGGTAAGTCCAGAAATGTCTTGTTTAGATATATTACAGTAAACAGAATGTATATAAGAATGGAGTCTTATTCTTCCTCAAAGATCTTTTATTACAAAACTATATAAAATACATTCATGTGAAGCTCAGTCCGACACGTGTTTCTACTGCATACATATTCAAAGATGTGCTACCCTGTTGGTTAAATTGCATTATACGTCCACCCAGGTTATACGTATCCATGCAGCTTTATTCAAGTTGTTAGTACTACGGCTTTTTTAAGCAAACTGAAGTGGTCAGTGTTTGATAGTGTTATTCTAGAATATAACTTTAGTGGGCGATATTTGTGTTTAGTCTAGAAGATGACAGAATTTGTTGTGAAATATAATTTCTCAACTGAAGTCTGTTATAAATTAAGCCTATATATTGCGTTATACTGTAGCACCATTTTCACTTCCTATTTGAAACATGCTAATCTTGGTTTACTCCTGAAATTCGTTTTTTTTTTTTTTTTAATCTTCATTGTTCGTATACTTGTAGCATTCAACTGTATGTTTTCATTTTTTTTTTATTTTACCTACTCTAAAACTACGCATTTTCCTTTAAATAAGCATAATTTTCAATTAATCTATTTGTTATTTATGAAAAGCAGGCAATATATTTTTCTCATACATTATTAGTGTATTTTGTGGTACTAAGTATATTTTGTTTTCATTGGTTCTTAATGTATTCAATAACAGCTTTTTCTCTTTTTCTTCTAACAAACGTCTACAAACACAGTCGCAGTCGTAGTTTTGTTGGCTTCCTCGAACACAGAAAACAGTCTTCTGTTTTGTTCATGTGTTTGTTGTTAATTGGATTAATTTCAATTATTCTTCAGAATTTGAGCTTCTAGTCTTACAGTAAATGTTACGTAATACTATTGTAGTTGCAAAAGACCCCAATTCACTTTCTTCTTTCTTTTTCTTTCTGGTGAAAAATGTTGTTCCATGAACAAACAGTCAGTCTATTTTACTATGCATCTATTTACTCCTTTTTGCGCGCGCACGCACGTGCACATTTGTGTGTGTGTGTGTTGATAACTTCAGTCCTTTTTTTTTTCTAGATTTTTTTATATATATTTGGGAATGGAATTGCTACTGTTGTTTGAAAGCGCATGCGTAGTTGCTCTCACTTCGCAATCTCTAAGTTAATCACTAGAATTCTTTACATTACTAAGCAGATTATTACAGATCATAACAAAAATGCGGACGATCATCAGTTCATTTCAAAAAGTAAGCAACGCAGAGAATGCTTACACCAGCGAAATTCCAGTAAAGCATTATATATGTGTATTGTATGTGTGTGCGGGAGCGTGTGTGTGTGTGTTTGTGTTTATGTGTTTGTGCGTGGGTGTGCGTGTATGTCTGTTTTGTATTTATCGCCGAAAATATACAGTCTATGTATACAAGCTAACAAGACTGGTATAAAAAATATTTCCTGCTTCCTCGGCTGATTGAAACAAGGAAACATCACAAGTGTGTATATTTACAACGAAAGCATGTGGCCTAAAGAATAGGGTGACGCGGTCTCGATCGTAAGATCGTCATATCGCTTTCAGGACCGGACGGTGTTTGGCTTCCGGAACAAACAATTCATTTCACGTTGTTCCACTTCAACCAGTTGTAAGTACTTTCCAGAAATTGGTGGGAAGTTAAGCCTGCGAAGGACCAATATCCCCTTCAAAGGGAAGGGTTGTAATTTAAATCCTGTATATGCCATTGATACCGGGTTATGCTTGGTGTACAAGTTCCCAACTTAGACGGTCAAGTTTAAGTTAAGGGCGTACACATCATAGAGCAGAAACTAATGGTGGTTCGAAATAGTCCCACCCTGTTGTAAATGAGTCCGCCATATTATCAATGTTGAGAACTATATCACATATTTTTGCATATTTATAAGACAATTGCTGGCATCTTTTTGTCTCGGGAGACAATGGAGTTGCGCATAAAATAATCCAGTCTGGTTTTTACATTTCATCTCATTTACATCTGCAGTAGCTGTGTAGTCATATCCTTCACAAACACTCCCTCTTGCAGGCGACGCAGATGTAGCGAAGACTTTTCCCGGATGGTTGTAATGTCATAGTTTCTTGTTTTCGTCTTTTCTTGTCTTTCCATTTCTTCTCTCTCTCTCTCTCTCTCTATTGTGCGTCGCCAATCTCCACGGTTGCTGGCAACCGCTTCCTAGTTGCTAATATTGATGTCGCAGGCCTTCATGTCCTTTTTGCAGACATCATTGTACCGTAGGAACGGTCTTCCAACATACTTAGTGTCCTTAGCAAGCTCTCCGTAGGGTATGTCCTTGGGGATTCTGCCATCTTCCATACGACTAACACGTCAAAGCCATCTCATACATCTTTGTGTTAGGAGTGAAAACATGCTTGTTATTCTTGCGTGCTTGAGGACATCTTTGTTGGGGACATGTTACTACCATTTGATGCCAAGGATTTTCCGGAGGCACCGCAGGTGAAAGATATTTACGCGACGCTCTTGGCATGTGTATGGTGTCCAGGTCTCACTGTCATACAGTAGTGTGCTAAGTACACATGCCTGGTAAATCTTAATTTTTGTGGTCTTGGTCAGCTTATCGGTCACCAAGCTGGTGCCAAACATAATGCTCTACTATAAGACAATATTACAAGATATATTATATGAGTAAATATGACATCATTCCATATAATCGTGGTTGCTTACTGTATTCCCAAAAAACATAGTAGGTAGTCATTCATTATACTGCATGTTTTTTTTTTTTAGCATCAAAGATAGTCATGAACAGTTAACTGTACATTCTGCAACACAGCGTGACATAATCGAGTATACGCATAAAAAGTAAATCAGCATTGCAGTTGTAGAATAATGGTTTAGTTGTGAAGATGAAAGCCTGCAAGATTTCTAAATTAAATTGATTTGGTTTTATGCACGTATCCAAAGATATTATTAATCTAAATCAACATTTATTCTATATCCAAATACTGTTATATATAATACGTAGAAGCCGCAGTTTCTTAATTTATATGAGTTAACTATTGATAGCCACTCATTAGAAGTAGAACTTTTATAGCTTAATTGTACGAATGCTGACGTATTATTTAATATAATGCCAAGCGTATACAAGCAATTGCAATATTCTTTTTGCATATATATCAAGCAGGTAGCAATGTTATATGTGAAAGTCGTGATGGTTTCAAACTTCTGTAAGGATATGGTCGTAATTCTTTCGAGATTTCCTGTGCGAAACATTTCCCTAAAGCTACAGCATAGTCGGCAAATCCCATTGTCAACACTGTTTAATATACTTGTTGAGTGCCCACTTACAGTCAACTTTAACAGAACGATCCAATAATGCAACTTTACTTTCAAGATATCGAAGTGCCGTGGAAACGATTGTACGCTTTATCAAATTATCGTTTGGAGAATTCATATGGTACCCCCCGTTATTAACTTAACCACTTTATTGGCTTATACTGTCGAAAGGTCTACGGCTTATAGAAGGAAATTATTCGAGACTTTAGATTAATTCGATATTATGGAACAATGGAAATGATAACTAGCGCAGATTGTTTTTAGCAATATATTCTAAGCTATAGTTTATGGTCGAGATTGGCAGGGAAGATGCCGCAATAGACAAAAAGCCAGAAAATCGATGGAATGTCTATTATGTTATTACCATAGCTTGGTTGTTGTTTTTTTATTCAAACTAGACGCATTGCACACAATAGCCTAGTCAGCCTAGCCGTAAATAGCAACAACAATATCCGAAAACTTATTTATTATATGCAGCAGGTGCAATCTGGTTATATGACAGGTATATAGTAGAAACTTCGCTATAATCATAGTAATTCTTTCCAATATTTGGCGAAAGGGCCAGCAATTTTCATGGGTGGGGCTAATTGATTATTTCAAACCCAAGAGCTCATGTGGTGCTTATTTTAGGTTGAAAGTCAAAGTGGACATCGGAGGAATTTTAAATAAGTACTTAAAGCCGGGTAAAATATCTCAAAGAATTTTGTACGGCGTACGAACGGCTCTACCAGCCTTACATTGGAAACTGAGCGAAAAGTGGGGTCTAGAGAGAGGTCAGACGGGGTATAATCACAAACTGCAGTAAGTGGCGGAGTCAGAAACTAGCAAAATCCTCTGGGATTTCCCTATCCAAACAGATCAAGTGCACAACAGATGGACCTAGTGGTGGTGGACAAGATGCACCACATGTGGTATATAGTTGATGTTGCAAGACCCATTGACCCACGAATAGTCAAGAAGGAAGGCGACAAAATAGATAAATATATCCCTCTTGCGTTCGAAAGATCCCGGCTATGGAAAATGAAGAAGGTGAAGACAGTGACAAATATTGTTGGGTCCTTGCAGACAGTCTGAGGAGGCATCGACAGTCTGAGGAGGCATCAAGAGGAAGATCAAGGAAATTGGGATGGAGTCCCCAGTAGAACTGTTACAAAAGTTTTTAGCCTTGTCATGATCAGAATAAGCAGGATAGTTGAAACGAACGGTTAGCATGGTATCGTAGGCTGCAGGTAGCAAGCCCGCTACGCATGAAAAACTTCAGGAGTTGCAAAAAACCTGCGATCAAAAGAAATAATAATGATTATAATAATAATAGTAATGAGGTGCGATGGAACCAGAAGCCTCTGCATGGACAGTGTATACTTCGAAGTCGAAATGCTGATGTAGATCAAGCAACATCGGTTCTTGAGATATCTTATCCACGGACAAACAAATAAGCAAACACGACTGAAAACAATACCTCCGTCTTCGCTAAGGTGGAGCTAATAATAATAAACCTTTCTACTAAAGGCACAAGGCCTGAAATTTTAGGGGAGGGAAAAAGTAAATTACACTGACGCCAGTGTTTCACTGATACTTATTTTATCGATGAAAGGCAAAGTCGAGTGCGGTGGAATTTGAGCTCACATATTCAAAATGTGGAAGGTTCACCACTCAGCATTCTGTCCAACAACACTTGTCAGCTGTCTACCCTATTATAGATAAGACAGCAACTCCAACACAGTACCTCAGCAGTTTTCCTAAATTTTTCTCAACTAATTTGACATATAGGGGCAGGAGTGGAACCAAAGCGCAGGAATGTTATTTAGGTGCAGGCGAGGTATATACAGCCGCATGCATGGCTGTGTGGCAAGGAATTTCTTTCCCAACAATATGGTTCTGGATTCAGTACCACTGCCTGGCACCTTGGGCAAGTGTTCTCTTCTATAACCTCACGCCAACCAAAGCCTTGTGAGTAGAGCTGATAGATGGAATCTGAAAGCATCCCATCATATACTATATATATATATATATATATATATATATATATATATGTATGTATGTATGTATGTATATATACATACATCCATATATATGCGCGTGCGTGTGGGTGTGGGTGTCGTTGCGTCTTTTGTTTTTCGCACACTAATTATGGTTTGTTTACGCCCAGGTAATATCGCGGTTCGGCAAAAAAAAACAATAGAAAATTACCAGGCTTTAAAAAACGATCTTCGTTCGATTCGTCCGTCTTAGAGATCTTCAAGGCGGTGCTCCAGCCTGGCCGCAGTCTAATGACTAGAATAAGTAAAAACAACAGAAAAAGAAAACTATGTTGCAAGAATCAGGGTTTCAGAAATCCTCTCTGTACTCCATTGAGTTTATGTAAATTGATATTCAAATAAAGGGAAGATAAAAAAGAAAATTAAACGGACAACAGAGGAAACGTGTTTTTATAGAGAAATGAAAAGAAAACATTCGTGGGATGTGTGATATATGAATGCAAGTGTTTAAACCTAGAATCCTGAAAAAAATCATAATAAACACGTTCTTTAAAACAAAATTAAATTAAGCAAGCTTCATAATAAAAACAAAACAAAAAAGAATGTTTTCTGGTAAGTGATAACAATAATGCTATAAAGCTTGTAAACCGAATCATAAGGAAAGAACGTTTTAAAATATCCCATGACAAGTGTCATTTCCCGGAAGATTTAAAATAGTTTACAACTTAACAAATTCCAGGAATCATAAGACCTCAGGATAAGAACGGTGTTAGAAAATGAATTATATGCATAGATTAGCTTAGATTTCTCTGGGGCTTTCTAGGGAAAAGGAGGTATTGAATATCATGCACCAAACTGCTCTTGATGTATGTATAACTTGCGTGATTAAAAATACATTCGACAATATCAGGTTACCGCAGCCATATTACAATACCGTGACATGAGGGTATATTACTATTTGTCGTTCTTCGAAAAATAGAAAAAAAGCAAAACTGGACGGACAAATAAATATATCATTTATGTGTCTCTTTAATTTTATTGAAATTGTATTTTAGTTGATAATATATATAATTATTATAATGTCGACTTATTTAGCAGGAAGGCCATCACTAAATTTGAAACGAAGATATAAAAACACGTACAAATTACAAGTAGAATTGTAAGCCATTTTTGTTCTAATTTTTTTTTCTCTCTCTCTCTCTTGCATTACACATATGTTATATTTGTTAATATCTTTTTTTTCATGTTTTTCAATGATTTTATTTTATTCTCTGCTTCAGTAACTTAGCTATGTTTAGAGTGCTGTAATTAAATGATTAGCTATATCTTAGTTGAAGCAAATACAATACAACTATAATTTTGAAAATAGTTTTTTTTTCTGATTTTTTTTTTTTTTACCTAAACAAAAATTGTAATACAAAGACAACAAACATAATATTGATCGCACTATTTTGAATTCAAAATATTATGTATCATTAAGGGAAAATGGTGACTCATTTTGCTTTTTTTATGTTGCAACTCATTAAACTCAACTTTATTTTTCATATTGTTTCATTTAAGGATAACCTTTAATTATTATTATAAACTTTATTTTCATATATTTATGAATACCATGAGGTATCACGAGGATTAGTGATCGGGATGTAACAGTTATAATCACAAATTCGTTGTTTCTATTCCCGTCTGTGTTGTGTTATTGAGTATAAAACTTCGATTCACGTTAGAGTACTCCACTCAGCTGGAAGTGAACAACTGTGTCGGGCTGCCGTCTTGTCCTGGAGTACTGTTGTGATTTTGGACACTTTTATGTCAGGGAAAGTGGTCAGCTAGCTCTATGAGCCACAAGAAATGAGACGATACTTAAAACTTATTGTATGAGCATCCTAAACATTTATAATTCGTAGATTAGAGGCAGGAAAACATTTTTTAAATGCCTCATGACATTTGTATGCGTACAGGAATGTGTTAAGAACTTAGATTAGCAGCCGAATGGCTTCGGCTTCAGACCCACTTTGTGTCACCTCAGTCAAGTAATTTCTACAATAACTTTTGGCTGGCGAATAACTTACGAGAGAACTTCGTTGAATGACAGTGTATGGAACCCGTCGTACAGATATATATATATATATATATAAACATAATTAAAGGATCAGCAACAGCTACTTCACCACATAGCGAAGTTCAGAAATAGCAGCTAAAGTGCTGAAACACCAACAGATAGCATTACTTGTAACTCACAAAGGCAAAACAAGAAGAAAAAATAGACGCGTTTCTGGCTTAGGAGAGAAAAAAAACTCTTCATTTGTTCTTGTTTCTTGAATAAAGCTGCGATGGACTGGCGTCCCGTCCGGTTGGGGGAAAGACATAGGCCATAGAAGTCGGGAAACCGGGCCCATGAGCCTGGCTAGGCTTTCAAAGGCCATATAAAAATAGATAAAATGCTACAGAAAACACTGGACAATAAGATACAAGCCTTGATTAAAAGTAAACATCCTTTCTAGCCCCCGAAAATACCAAGTATCCCTGAAATATATCATAAGTAAGGTGTATAGTATAAAATTCAACAGTATTTAATCTCATATCATTTAAATACAAACTTGTGCCCATAGTCAATATTTGTCAAATTTAAGAGCTGTGCCAAGCTACGGGAAAGTCATTATTCCAGACAGAAAATGACATTGAGAATGTAATCAAACAATGCTTTTAAGATAAGGCTTTTTTGTGTTTTTTTCTTTTTTTTTTTTTTTGCAAAGTAAACACAGCAAGTGAAGAAGAAGACATGTCAATTAATAAATGGATAAGAATCAAATCAATTAATGTTGTAAGATAACGGTTGAAAGAAACGGAGTTCCTCATCTATCCAAACACATAAACACACACACACACACACACACACACACACACACACACACACACACACACACACACAAACGCATAGATATAAATATTTATAATTAATGAACAAATTTTAAATCCAAATCACAACAATTGTTTCCGTGCAGTGGTGACAGCCGCTAGTCTCCAAGTTTCCCATACAATAGATATGATTGTATAGATATTATATAAATATTATCCCGCAAAATCTGTGTATTCGCACATCATCAGTAGAGTGCATATTGTAAGTAGTTGGACGTATTCAGCGCGTTCTTTTCACATACAGACACAATAGCTTTTGTGCCCATAATAATAAAGGGTTTTATATGCTGGTCATTGATAACATTTATTAATTTTAATGATTTTATCCTCTACTTATTTCTTAAACATACTCCTGAGCCTATTTGTGTATATATATATATGTGTGTGTGTGTGTGTGTGTGTGTGTGTGTGTGTGTGTTGTGTGTGTGTATGCGTGTGTGTGTGTGTGTGTGTGTATATATATATATATATATATATATATATATATATATATATATATATATATATATATATATATGTATATATATATGTATATATATGTGTGTGTATGTATATAAATATATATATATATATATATATATATATATATATATATATATATATATATATATATATATATATATATATATATATATATATATATATATATATATATATATATATATATATATATATATATAATACAAATAATATGTGAGTATACGCATATATACGTACATGTATGTACATACCTACATCTACATGTATATATAGATGCATATCTGGGTACAGGACGTCACAAAAAAAAGTGGAAAAAATGAAAAACAGAACATAAACAGTCCACAGAAAACAAACACGCCACATAGAGGATATTTCCTTCATCAGCTGCCCCTATTCTAGACTAAGCGTTTCGTCGAATTACGGCATTATCGCATATGTTCCCATACAATAGACACTGTCGTATGGTTAAGATTAATCCAAAAGAGCAAGCAATAGAGTTACACTATGTAACGGTTCCTAGGCAGATGGTGTACCTACGTTTTGTAGGGAATTATGAATCCCTGCCTTGTTGTATAATTTGGTGAGCCGTTTCATATACAGATTTTGTGTCATGTTGTTTCCTAGGAATCACGTTTTCTGTAGTGATTCAATTGTATCGCATTTTGAAAGAACAATTTCGTAATGCCGAATTAATGTTCCAGTAGGATGTGTTTTTTGGAAACACTACCGAAAAGCTATTGCTTGGTTGGTTAATTATTACCTACTTTCAGAAGCAGCAAATTCATGTGACTGAACTAAAAAAAAAACAAAGCCAGGGCGTATAGTTTAAAAGTAAACAAAGTGGTCCGTTTACATCTCAGACATAAGGCGATATTAGAGGCTGTTATTCTCTAAATGCTTTGATCGTCATTCTACACCACTTGTGTTCCATTACACCTGGGCCTCCCCCATATTTTAGCTGCGCATAAGGTTAGTTTCAACTCCGTCTCGACGTGAATAGAATGTGATTAATCAGAAAAAGAATCTAAAATACAACATACACCGAGTACATTGAGATAAGAGATACATTTTTGTGTATCTGCTCAATTGCAACCATGTTTTGGACGGTTGCTTATAATATTTTGCTAGTTTAGATAATCGATTTTTAAATGATTGCTGCGTTAAAGTAATAAACCTCCGCTGGCATGACCGAAATACTGAGAATAGATGAAATGATGTTTAGTAATTGCCATACACGTGAAATGTTGATATTGAATGAAAGCAGAATCTTCTAATCATCTATGTATGTATGTATGTATGCATGTATGTATGTATCTGTCTATTTCTCTCTCTCTCTCTCTCTCTCTCTCTCTCTCTCTCTCTCTCTCTCTCTTATATATATATATATATATATATATATATATATATATATATATATATATATATATATACAGGCACAGACATATAATTATGTACGTGTGTGTCAATGTATCAAAATGTCACTGTTGTGTTCTCCATTAGATTCGCAGTTTCGACTTTTAAAATGGAAAGGTAACAATGGTACACTCATAGGTATTGAATCAATCCTATATAAAAATAATATGACTGAATGGAAGGTGTGTTTCTTTAAGAAGAATCACACCCGGACCGAATCAACATGCGACAACGTAAAGCTTCACTGGAGCCATTGGGATGAAATGGAGCAAGAACACTCAGCGTTCCACATCGGTTGTTATCGCAGACATAACAGTACATTTATAAGTGTGATTATGGAACTCCGGTTGTTTTGTCATTCCTCAACTGATCTACGCAACAATTTACATATATATATATATATATATATATATATATATATATATATATATATATATATGTGTGTGTGTGTGTGTGTGTGTGTGTGTGTGTGTGTGTGTGTGTGTACATATACATATACATATATATATACTATATATATATATATATATATATATATACAAACATATATATATATATATAGATGTATACATTTATATATGCATATATATAGTTACATATATATATGCACCCTTTTATGCATATATATATGTATATAGATATACATATATATACATATGTATATATACATATATATACATATATATACGTATATATACATATATACACACATATATATACGTATATATATATATATATGTGTGTGTGTGTGTGTACATATATATATAGGTATACATATATATATACACACATATATATATTCATATATATACATATGTATATATACATATATATACATATATATACGTATATATACATATATACACACATATATATACGTATATATATATATGTGTGTGTGTGTGTACATATATATATAGGTATACATATATATATACACACATATATATATTCATATATATATATATATATATATATATATATATATATATATATATATATATGCACCCTTTTATGCATATATATATATGCATTTATACATATACATAAGCATGCTAATATTCATATGTAATATATGTATACAAATGAATACAACGAATAACACATATTTATTACATATTTTGAAAATTCCACATTAAATAATATATATTAACTAAAATCACGGGCTGCATATATAACTTTTAAAGCTGGGCCGAGAACGACATTTAATTAAGATAATAAATCATAAATTAATAGTTAATATGCAACAGAATCAAATAATCGAATTTCACTATGTCTGAGCAGTCTCAAAGAAGAAAATCTAAATTTAAACTTCATTAAAAATGAATAAAAAGATATGGCACCGTTCGTACGTGATGGCTTAATTAAGATATGATTATTATAAAATACGTAAATTTTATCTTACTGTTTCAATATAGCTCAATCATTTTTGAAAAAATAGACTGTGAAACCATTAATCATATCGATATATTACATCCTGTCTCATATATATATGTGTGTGTGTGCGTGTTTGTGTGTGTGTGCGCGCGTATGTGTATGCCATTCATTTTATGTATATATGCCATATAATCAATTGTGACCGACGAATAATTCGACATTATGTTAGTTATTTAGTAAAATATCGTCTTGAATGATGTACCTTTCTGCCTCACACACACACTCTCTCTCTCTACACACACACATTATACATATATATATATATATATATATATACACAGAGCGAGTCTGTATTCATGAATCAACACGCATGAAAGTCCGCGTCCTTAAAGGAATTGGTCTGCTCTAAGAAAATAGTGAACTTTTGGAGGCCATATCAGTTTCAGTTATTGTTGTTGGTAGCTGATCCTTCAACATT
>NC_142933.1:105405711-105415711 GCF_046866305.1 Octopus bimaculoides
TATAAACGCCTGTCAATAGCGGATATAGAAATAATTTAGTAGCTCTAAAACTGTGCAATAGAGAAGCAAATATTACACAATATGTATAACACACCAAACAACCAGTTACAAAAATGTCATACAAAATATGTAACATATGAAAGCAAATCTACATGATTGGGAAACCGTTTATTATTATTATTATTTTTTTCTTTGTTCACAAAAGGCTCTTAAACATGACATAATATGTATTTGTAGCCAATCATAAACACATATGAATAATGTATTAAATTGCATTAATAAAATTCTCATCAAAAACAATAGACCAGCCTGAAATATCTGCATATAAATATCGCGTGGCCAAAGAAATTTACAAATTCATAGGCAAATACATATAAATTGTAAAAGTTATGAATTTATAACGGTTGCAGTGAACATATTTAACTCCATTTCATTATTTGCTAAATATATATATATATATATATATATATATATATATATATATATATATATATATATATATATATATATATATATATATATATACATACATATATGCATATATATATATAGAACGATGTAGACAAAACACTCCGTATGCATACATACATACATACATGTATATATATATATATATATATATATATATATATATATATATATATATATATACATATATGTATGTATGTATGTATGTATGTATGTATGTATACGGAGTGTTTAGTCTACATCGTTCTATTCTGCATGGAATTATATACCTAAGAATCTTAACCAGTTACTAAGTTTATATTTGCAGCTTGATTTGCATGCAAAATTCTTACATATAAATAACAAGTTCATAATAAATGGAATGCATATATTAACTACTTGACTAATGGTAACAAAATTGTGAAAAAGAACCATGCATGAGATTACTGTTCTCGTAATGCCCCTCCTGATTTGCAAAAAAGAAATGTGTTTCGACACACACCATATCATAAATGTTCTTGCAAACCAAAGAGAGAAAGGAAAGTACATAATTTAGTTCACCCATCTCTCTTTCTCTCTTTCTTTCTCGCTCTTTCTCATTATTTACATGTGTATATATGTATGTATATATATATATATATATATATATATATATATATATATATATATATATATATATATATATATATATATATATATATATATATAGGTATACATACATATGTACAATACATATATATATACATATAGGAAAATTGAATAAGGAGACGAGATGTTAAACCATTTATAACGTCTTCTACATATATTTAGACGGATGCACTCCAAAAATGTTTGACTGGATAAATTATGGTCAGCAATGCATCAATAACATCAGGAAGTACATAAATAACAAACTCATCAAACAGAAATGTTAACAGAAATACAAAGTCCTATAAAATGTACACATACACACACTCAAATATGTAGCGCATGCACACACTCAAATATGTGACGTGTAAATATAAACATTATATACCTACAAAAAATACAAACGTATACAAACATATATGCATAAACAGACGTATACGAATACATATACATACGCATTAATATACAAACTGAGACCCCCTTCGGTCATGACAGACCATGGGATTGCACCTAGAAAGTTACCCACCCAGGTACAAGTCCGGCCAAGGTTGTTTATTGAAGACCAGTAGTCCCTCAAGCATACCAGCCTCCCCTCTACACACCAATGATGTTATCCAAGGGAAAAGCAAAGGGGCCGATACAGCGTGGCACCAGTGACGCTGCAAGTCATTTCTACAAGTGAGTAAACTGGTGCAACGTGTAATAAAATTGTCTTGCTCAAGAAAACAACACGCAGCCTGGTCCGGGATTCGAACTCATAACCTCGACGCTCTAACCACTGAGCCATGCGCCTTCACTAATATACATACACATCAATATATATATATATATATATATATATATATATATATATATATATATATATATATATATATATATATATATATAGATATATATATAAATAAATATACGCACACACACACACAAAGACACACACACACACACACACATATATATATATATATATATATATATATATATATGTATGTATATATATATATATATATATATATATATATATATATATATATATATATATATATATATATATATATATATATATATATATATATATATATATATATATATACATTAATATATAGATATACATACACACAAACACACGTACATATATAGTCAAATACATACATAGGCAGGAATAAACTCACACACATATGCATATATATCTACACATATGCTCGTACATATTCTCGCGGCAACGACGTAGAAACATATGCTAAAATATACGTTTACGATCACATAGTTTTACACGTAAACAAACGCTTCATATATATATATATATATATATATATATATATATATATATATATATATATATATATATATATATATATATATATATATATAACAAATAGTAAATGAGTATATGCATATATACGTACAGGTATGTGCGTACCGACATCCACCTGTATGTATAGGTGCATATCTGGGTACAGGACATTGCAAACAAAACGTAGACGGGAAAACACACAAGCCACATAGAGAACATTCTACTTCATCAGCTACCTCCGTTTTAACACCGACGTTTCGGAGAGCTAGGCAGGACGCATCGTTAAAAAGGCTCTTCCCATGGACCGCAAATTAAATTTGTATACACAAATTAAATCTTGCCATGGAGGAATGTAGTGGCGGACAAAAAACAAGACAGGAAAACAAGACAGGAAAACAAACAGAAAAGGCTTTACGGCCAGACGAGAAAAATTATTTGTGTATGAACGGTGTGAGGCATATATATATATATATATATATATATATATATATATATATATATATATATATATATATATATATATATATATATATATATATATATATATATATATATATATATATATATATAAAAGAGTATACACATCCCAAATCATCGATAGACCCAAGCACATAGACAAACTTACTTATACACATAGACAAACTTACTTAAGCACATATACGTTATTCTTCATTCACTCTCACTTTCATAAGCAAATATAACTACACGTATTCTTACTTCAAACACACAGATACTCAAATATGCTTTAACAGACGTTTACGATCCCATACTTATAAACATACGTTCACACGCATGAATTTTAAACTCTCTATATACATATATGTATTTGCTTTAAATTTTAGCAGAATACCAATCCTTTTAGGGGAAGGATTTAGTCGTCTACGGTTATTTCAGTAACGAACCGGTACTTATTCCATTGGCACTGCATAGATGAAAGGCAAATATTCCACCACGACGGTATTTCAACTCAGAACGTAAAGGCGCGGAAAATATTCCACTTAACTATTTTCTTTAACTCGCTAACGATTCTGCAAGGTCCCGCCTATGAGTTATATATATAATACATATTCTTTTCTACTCCATGCTCAAGGCTCGAACTTTTTTGGGGGAGGGTGCCAGTCGATTAGATCATTCAACCAATCTCGATTGGATGAAAGGCAAAGTCGACCTCGATGGAATTTGAACGACGGGCGGAATACTGCTAAGCATTTCGCCCAGCGTGCTAACGTTTCTTATTTCTTTATTACCCACAAGGGGCTAAACATAGAGGGGACAAACAAGGACAGACAAAGGAATTAAGCCGATTACATCGACCCCAGTGCGTAACTGGTACTTAATTTATCGACCCCGGAAGGATGAAAGGCAAAGTCGACCTCGGCTGAATTTAGAACTCAGAACGTAACAGCAGACGAAATACTGCTATTCATTTCGCCCGACGTGTTAACGTTTCTGCCAGCTCGCCGCATTTACATATAATACATATGAAGAAGACGGTGGATGTACTCGACCTGAGTATACATTCTCGTTTTTGTTCCATCGACTCTGATCATCGGCTCGAGAAAATCGCTTGCTGGGCGAGAACGGGCTGCAAGCTTACCCCGCAAAAGTTGGTGGAAGCGGGGATAAAAATGCTTTGAACATTCTGGCTGAACCTGGGTCTGCATCCGCTAAGCGAATTTCCTTCTTGCAGTTATGATACTGATCTTGGGTGAGGACCTAATTATATCATGAAGAACGATAGTCCGTACATCAATATTATGTTATTCTACACAAAACCAAGAATATTCATTATTGAACTCCTTTTAACAGGAAACAAGTATACCTAACACAAACATAGCAGGCCCAGTGATAATTCTGTGAGTGGATATAAAATTCACTACATTCACGATGAAGCGGCATTAAAATGTTATATTGTCACAATAAAAACTAGAAAGGTGTTGAAATGTCCACGAACCTCGGAAATGTGCTGCTTTTACATTTTTTTTTTTTCATTCTAAACAATACATTAGTACATTACGATGAGATGAGAATATATTTGTTACAATGTGTTAAGATTTGATATTTGTTGTAGTGTGAAGGAAAATTACATACATAAATACACTTTGATATACAAATATATGTTTACAAGTGTGTGTGTGTGTGTGTGTGTGTGTTGAATAGATATGTGCACATATATATATGCTTAAATACACACAACTATGATCACTAACATACAAACACGAACGCACAAGCCACCACCACCACTACCATCACCACCACAGACATACACTTGTAAACATATACAGTGTCCGCCAAAAAATGAATGCATACTTCAGGAAAGGACAAATCTGAATAAATATTTAACTTGTATAAGTACCGCTGTGGAGGCACATAGCCTAGAGCAGCAGAATCGCGATCGAGGGATTGCGGGTTCGAATCTCTGACCGGGTGATTAGAGTGTTTGTGAGCGAAACACCTAAGCTCCTCGCGGTTCCGGCAGAAGGTAAATGGCGAAATTCTACTTTCTCTTTCGTCACAATTTTCTACCACTCTTTCCTCCTGCATCTAGCAAGCTCACGTCTGACGGACCGACGTCCCATCCATGTGGGGAACCTACCGGGAAAGCGGCCCTTATAAGAAGAAACAGACAACTTAATTACCTATATAAATATGGAATAAATTCCAATAACAATGAATTAAAATATTTATACAGATTTTTATTTTCCTGAAGACTATAGGCATTTTTTTTCAGGGGACTCTGTATATTTCACTAATTAGACCAAACTAACTTTTGTTCTTAAACGTCGCTGCTCCCAAGCTACGGTACCGTCTTCAGGATTTTTTTCTCCGAATGAATCGGCGCCACAAGTTCTTTATTTTGTTTTTAAATTGTTTTAATCTTCGTACTTATTTAATCGTTCATTTTTTCACAAAATCACAAAATGAGACGTAAATACACCAACGCAGGTTTTGAAGTGGGAGGGGGGGCACAAACAGACATAAACACAAGTACACACACATATTTAGCCTGGTAAATTTTGTGTGTGTGTGTGTGTGCGTGTGCGTGTGTGTGTGTGTGTGTGTGTGTGTGTGTGTGTGTGTGTATGTTCGTGTGTGTGTGTGTGTGTATTTATGCATACGGCGAACTTTTTCAGTTTCCGTCAACCAAATCCACTGACAGGGCTGTTTTCGACATGTCATACATTGCAGTTGAGAAGCAAACCCTTTACAATACAGCTATCTCTGCACCTATGATAACGACAACAATGATAAAAGAATATTTACCGATGCAATGGAACATCCCTCTCAACGATGTATGTACGATTCATATTCTACATGGACGGTTATTTTATCTGAAACCTGTTTCAGTAGAGCACACTAAGATTTTTTTTTCAGCCCGGCAGTTTCTCGCAGTATCAGTGAATGTATTGCTCAACGTTTCTCACATACTGGAAGTGGCAGATTTCATTTGGATAAGTGATTGCGAGCATACGTAATTGTTATGTCGTCGCCAATAATGATTTGACGACGTTGGGTTCTGCACAAGGGTGTAAGAGTAGTATCACCCACAACAGTAATAGACAAGTTTCAAGGATGTTGGAAATATTGTGGCCCTTTCCTGAAACACTGCTGCGACGACTTGTCCTCTCACTGTGATATATATTGCATCCGTAACAGAGCACGTCTATTGAAATATATAATATTTACTCTTAGACGAAACTCAAACCGCCATGCCTCTCCACACGGAGTAGGTGTTAATAACGATACCTAAATAGTCATTTTAACATAATATTGCTTCATTTACGAAAACATCAAAGTTTTATACGTATTTATATTTGTGAGTGTATCTGTCCATGTGAACAAACATATTGATAGATAAGTAGGTAGGTAGATAGATAGATAGATAGATAGATAGATAGATAGATAGATAGATAGACAGACAGACAAACAAACAGACAAGCAAACAGACAGATAGATATATAGATAGATAGATAATATGTATGTGCAACTTATGAGAGTGAGCGCTTTCATAATAATACTTTTGCCATTTTTGTTTCAGTTATCTTGAGGTGCCTCACTAAATTCAATGAGCGAATCTATGTGTGTGCGTAAAATTTATGATAACGCGTGTGTACATGTATACGTATGTCTAAATACTTACCTATATATTTATGTCAAGTGTCTATATATACGTATATAAATTAGTATGGATGTACATATGTATATAAATATTATGCATACATACGTGCATACAAACACGGACTAATGGACATACACAAATGCATGCGCTGTTTTTGAACGTTTATTTAAATATATATTCTCACATATGCGTATCTAGAATTTCTCGCTTATTTTGCGCATTCATTTACATATATTTTACATATATACATCGTTATCGTCAGATATTTGACTAAACAGTTTCCAACTTAATTCCATCATGTTTCTGCTAATCCTTGTAAGATATTTTTAGATTACATGTGTAGCATCCGTTATTTTGCAACAACTATTCTTCCAATGATATTAAACGATTTTATACATATTGAATAACAAGATCAACAAACAAAACAACGATTACAACAACAATTAAAAAATCTCTTTCTACTAAGGGTAAAAGCATAAACTTTGGTGGGACGGTTGGTAATTGTATACGTCGACCGTAGACCCCAACTGGTATTTATTGCAACGCTTTGAAGACGATGCAAGACTGATGACTCCCACCAGAATTTGAACGAAATGCTGATAATCATTTTGTCCGGCGTTGTAGGTAGCAACCCCACTACGCATATAAGACTCCTGGAGCCCCAACAAAACCTGTGATAAAGAGAAATAATAATAATAATAATGATAATGATAATAATAATAATAATAATAATAATAATAATAATAATAATGATAATAATAATAATCCTTTCTACTATAGGCACAAGACCTGAAATTTTGGGGGAGGGGATTAGTCGATTGCATCGACCCCAGTGTTTCATTGGTACTTAATTTATCGACCTCGAAAGGATGAAAGGCAAATTCGACCCCGGCGACTCAGAACTCAGACTCGATCTCAGAACTTAGCGATAGGCGAAATGCTGCTAAGCATTTCGTCCAACGTGCTAACGATTCTGCCAGCTCGCTGCCTTTAATAGTAGTAGTAGTAGTAGTAGTAGTAGTAGTAGTAGTAGTAGTAGTAGTAGTAGTAACAATAATAATAATAATAATAATAATAATAATAATAATGAAACTAAGACAATACAAGTAAGAGGTGCTGGAATTGCACATAAATTCATCGTCAGGAAGCCAACATACAAAAGTCTTTTTGTGTGATTTTTGCTACCTTGGTAACTATTAACATATTTACATTATCGAAGTTTTTTCAACCGAGATAATATTAATATATACATAAATTAATATATATATATATATATATATATATATATATATATATATATATATATATATATATATATATATATATATATATATATATATATATATATATATATATGTATATATATATATATATATATATATATATATATATATATATATATATATATATATATATATATATATATATATAAAGGGCATTAGTATACATTAATACCTCACGCTAGGAGGGACTCTTAAAGTCAAAACTACTAAGGGAATGCAACTCTCGAAGCGAGCCTTTTAAAAACAGATTCGGCTGCAGATCATATATCATATGATTTCAAAATGAATGCACAAAATGCACAAAATTTTTCCCATATGAGGTTTTTCACGCTAACTACTTGATAATTTCTTATAAAGATTTTATTCTATTTTTAAATTGTATATATATATATATATATATATATATATATATATATATATATATATATATATATATGGGCTTCTTTCATCTCCGCCAAATCCACTTACAAGCCCTTGATCGGCCTGAGGCTATAGCAGAAGGGACTCCCGCAAAGTGCCCAGCAGTGAGACAGAATCCGGAGCCATGCTGGGAAACAAAGCTCTTACCACACAGTCTCACTTGTTGAAAAATAACAGAGGCGTGAAATGGAAACCGAGCGTGTGCTTATTACTGGCATTATGATCCTCTCAATATACAAAGAGCGAATTAAAACACGAAATATTTAAACATTATAATAGAGAAGCTCTAGATCTCAACACATGAATTTCCCCTTAGTCTCACGTATGTGGATCAATGGAAACTGATTAATAATAGAGGCTTACAAGACATAGCATAAGGTAAGATGAAGCAAGAGCGAGACAAAATAGCACGATATATCTAATTATATTCCTTTACATTGAAATTGAATTCACGCCTGACTCGATGTTGTCCTTCATCATACAGGGATGACGAAATGGTTTCAGGTACCTAATTATGTATTTCTACCCTTTACGTTGAAAGCAGTCGAAAATTGATTTTTCCCTTTCATCATTGTCAGGTGTATGAAATAAGTATTACTCAAGAACTGAGTCAATTCAATCGATTTTATTCTCGAGTGAAATCCATGTCTTTTGAACGGGTTATAAATATGAATAACAGTGTTGTCAACGCTTCTATGATTCACATTAGATTCGTCTGATAATACTGACTCACTATTCATAATTGCTTAGAAACACGATGTCTTTCAGCAGCAACGTAACGCATTCATTACATATACAAAAAAAATAAATAAATCTACAAGTATCTTTTGACACTTACTAGTTTCAGTCATTAGAATGCGCCCATCCTGGAGCAACACCTTTCACAATTTGTATTTAGTCGATTTGACCGGCGCTAATTCTTATGATTTTTTTTTAAAGCCTGTTTCTTATCCTATGGATCACTTTTTCCAAAAAACTACCTTACGGTGGCGTAAGGACACCCACACCGGTGGCCACGCAGTTGTGGGAAAGAAACTCAGCCACAAAGTCACAAACTGGCGCGCGCACACACACATATAGTGAGAATTTACAAAATTTACAAAAGAAAAAGACGGGTGTGTAAACAAGAAACAGATATATTAGTTTAACGCTTGGGAGGTGAGAAAGTCTTTCACGTTTCGAGCGTACGCTCTTCGACATAAAGGAACACAGAAAATAAACAGGGAGAGAAATTAGAAAAGGTTTGTTGGCTAGCGATCAATCATGGTGAATGCCGGACAGAGGGGTCACACAGGAGAGCTAGGAAGAAGGGGAGATAATAAAGTGTATGTACCCCTTTAGCCTTCAGATTACTCTGTCAAATCTAATCCTTATTTATTCACATTATTTTGAATTAATCAGGCATTATCTCGTAACTCTGTGATTTCGATGATGTGATTCTATTAAATAAGAATGATATTATAGAGCAGGTGGTTAAAAGGTCTCATATTCTACAGGTCTAGAAATAGATTCGGCAGATGTTGGGGAGGTCAGTCATAGAGACAAAGGACTCTTCGCACCTTTTAGGTCAGCAGACGTCAAATGTGTTTACTACTACCAGAGGATACTGGGAGCACTGCTTTGAAAAGAAGCAATTCGACTTGATCTATTTGTAATTACTGGTAGAAAAAAACAACAATAATAATAATAATAATATATATATATATATATATATATATATATATATATATATATATATATATATATATATATATATATATATATATATATATATATATACACACACATATATATATATATATATGTATATGT
>NC_142933.1:105420711-105443211 GCF_046866305.1 Octopus bimaculoides
AGACATTTTTTAAAACTAATTTTTGACGCCACAGAGGATATCTAAAACGACATACTTTACTTTTAATAGACTCCACCATTTTCTGAATCTTTTCTTTATATATATATATATATATGTATATATATATGTGTGTGTGTGTGTGTGTGAGTGTGTGTGTGTGTGTGTGTGTATGTGTGTGTGTGTTGGAATAGTCGAACTATATGCATAAATATATATATATATATATATATATATATATATATATATATATATATATATATATATACATATATACATGCATACACAAAAAACAAACAAACATGCATATGCTAACACAAAGCCATACACACACTTATGTGTGTGTATGTTTGTATGTGTGCGTTCGTGTGCTTGTGTAGCGGTGTTCTACCCTTGGGTAGGCAATTCGAATGAGACCCTTCTCCAGCAATCTCTAAAGGCAGTGAGAGGTCCTGTACGGATGCTAAATAGAGTAGTGAAACTTCAGTTACCCTGACAGATCTGCAATGTATCCCGCAGCGGTTTCCCGTTGCCTTCAAGTAGGCAGATAGTATCTGAACTCAGAATGTAGAGAGTCGGAAGATATACTGTAAAGCATTTCAAACTAAGCAGCAACGGTTCTGCCACTCTCACATCTGCACATCAACATGAAATCAAGTGCTTTGCTCCAGAACACCTCGCGCTGCCCGTACGGGAATCGAACTCACGATCTGTCGACTGTGACCGGAACACTAACCGCACGCCATCATACTGGCGCATGCACATACACCCATTTACGAACATGGCAATACTTCATGCGCCTTTTGCCACACCACAATCTAGATACAAGTACATAAACAAACCAACACTGTTAAGCGGTGACGTTGGGGGCAATACAGGCATAAAAACGTACAGATACAAACGCTTATATATATATATATGTATATATATATATATATATATATATATATATATATATATATATATATATATATATATATATATATATATATATATATATATATATATACATATATATGCATGTATGCATGTATATATGTATGTATGTATGTATACACATATATGTCAGGTCGCTCTTCAGTGCTACTGGTAACATGTAATCCAGTACAACCTGTTGCATGGTCGGGTCGTCGGCGACTAAACTGGCAACCCCACCAGGCTTGCTTGGTGAGGAGGGTGTTGTTGGACACCCTGCAGGACGAAAAATAAGACCTGTCAAAGGGCGGATGAACTCCTGAATAGTCAACGACCATCCAACAAAATGTCTGTAAATATGTATATATATATATATGTATGGGTGTGTATATGTGTGTGAATGTCTGTAAATATGTATATATGAATAATTTTAATTTTATATATATACTATTTTTTATCTTTTATATTTTATTTATATATATATATATATTTATTTTTTTATTTATTTTTATTTATTTATTTATTTATTTTTTGATGAGCTGCTCCACATCGGTCACCGGAGTGATGTTTGTTCACTTTACAAAGTGTCTGAGTGTCGGTTAGGTGTCTGGAATGGGACGGCTTACCTCATGGGCAGGTAGAAGCTCTTTAACCTTGGTTGGTAATCTACCTAGGAGAAGGAAATCTCCGAAATAAAACCTGAGGCCTTGGAAATTCCTGGTTTTGTCAATTCTCTTGTCACACCGGTGAAAGTCTTCTTGGGCTAATAAGTGGGGGTAGTGCAGTGCAAGCTACACCCACTAAAAATAATTCATCTGCACAGGTACTTCCTGTACTCCAAATCTTAGTAAACTCATTCAATTGGTTGGTTGGCAGAAACCTAAAAATGCACCTGTAACTTATTTTAAAATGTCTGAAACAAATTCAGTAAATGGCAAAAAAGGCTTGGGAACATCATGGGAACAGGTCTGGCCCGGCAGGTGTCCCAGTGTATCACAGGCTGGACCCGGTCGTCATCCTGCCACTGTGGTCAAACAGTCCTCAAGAAAAAGTAAAAATAAACATCGTTTGAATTTTGGCTGTTGGAATGTGCGCACACTTCTTGATGATAATTTCACGAAGAGGCCAGAAAGGCGTACTGCACTTATTGCATGTGAGCTAAAGAAATATTCCCTTGATATAGTTGCTCTCTCTGAAACTCGTCTCTCTGGTGAGGGTCAAGTAATGGAATCTGCTTATGGATATACTATCTTCTGGAAAGGCCTACCTAAGGGTCAGCGTAGAGAATCTGGTGTTGGGTTTGCTCTCAAGAATACATTAGTGTCCTCCATTGCAGAGTTTCCAAGTGGTATATCTGACCGGATCATGTCATGCCGTATCAAACTGACAAAAGGTAGGTTTCTTACCGTTGTCAGTATTTATGCACCAACAATGTCCCATTCTGAGGAAACTGTGGGACAGTTTTATGACAATCTAGCAAGATTATTGAGGAAAGTACCAATTTCTGACAAGCTGGTCATTTTGGGAGATTTCAATGCAAGAGTTGGAAGGGACTATGTTTCATGGCCTGTTTTAGGTCGACATGGGATTGGAAAATGCAATAGAAATGGAGTAGCTCTTTTGACGTTTTGTACTGAGAATGATCTGGTTGTCACCAACACTCTGTTTAAGCAGAAAAATACATATAAAGCCACCTGGATGCACCCAAGATCTAAGCACTGGCATCTCATAGATTATATTTTGATTAGGAAATGAGATATGAAAGACGTTTCTAGCGTTCGGGTCATGAGAGGGGCAGAGAGCTGGACTGACCATCATCTACTGCGTGGCAAAATAGATTTTTCGATAAAACCTAAAAACCGACAGTCTGGTCCTAAGATACCCAAAAAGTTAAACGTTGCAAACTTTAAATTATCAAGCAACTTGCAAAGATTCCACGACGCTATAGAAAGTATTAATCTTGACCCAAACAATTTATGGGCAGATTTCAAAACAAAAGTATTTCAGGCTGCAAGTTCGTCAGTGGGATTTAAATCTCATAAATCCAGAGATTGGTTCTCAGATAGATCAGCAGAAATTCATGATCTACTTTTAGAAAAACAAAACTTAGGCAATACACTGCTCTCTCAGTCATTGAATCCCAACTCAAATGAAACTTACAGAAAGCTGAAAAGGATGGTGCAAACTGCTCTAAGGAAAATTAAACAGGAATGGTGGAATGATAGGGCAAAAGGGGCACAAGAAGCAGCTGATAGAAATGATGCCAGTTGTTTGTATTCTTATGTTAGGGAGGTATATGGTCCAAAATCTTCTTCAGTAGCTCCAGTGAGAACAGAAGATGGATGCTTTCTTCTGACTGACACCGCTTCTATTCATAAGCGTTGGGTAGAACATTTCTCTGCACTTTTGAATAGGCCATCATCCGTTAATATGAGGACGATAGAAAAAATTGAACAACTTCCAGTTATAGAAGAGATGGCATCTGAACCAACTCTAAATGACATTTATTTAGCTATGAATAAGCTGAATAACAACAAGTCTCCAGGATCTGATGGAATCTGTGCAGAAGTCTTGAAATATGGGGGTGACAAAATGATGGAACTCTTAAATATTTTAATTTGTCACTGTTGGAGAACTGAGAAAGTGCCTCAAGACTGGATTGATGCCATTCTTGTCTCCTTATATAAATCGGGGCCAAAGGATCTGTGTGGTAATTTTCGTGGGATTTCCCTTTTGTCTGTGGTTGGAAAGGTGCTCGCCCGCATTTTGTTAGAACGTTTAAATACCTTTATAGTTCCAAGTATGGTGTCTGAGTCTCAGTGTGGTTTTCGTTCCTCCAGGGGCACAGCTGATTGTATCTTTACTGTCAGACAATTACAGGAGAAGTGCATTGAACAGAATCTTGCTCTGTACCATTGCTTTGTTGATTTGAGCAAAGCATTCGATACTGTTAATCGAAGTGCTCTGTGGCTAATTCTGGGGAAAATTGGTTGCCCAGAAAAGTTTATAAACATGGTCAAGGCTTTGCATCAGGATATGAGAGCTAGGGTTAATTTTGGTGGTAGGCTTTCTGAATCTTTTGCTGTGGAAAATGGAGTAAAGCAGGGAGACCTTGATGCACCCACCCTCTTTGCAATATACTTTGCCGTTGTGGTGTCACATTCCTTTCAAAACTCTGAGGAGGGTATCTACATAAAATATCGAACAACGGGGAATGCTTTTAATTTGACCCGACTGAAGTTTAAAACGAAGGTTTTTACTTCACTTATTAGGGAAATTTTGTATGCTGACGATTGCGATCTGGTTAGTCATTCTGAATCGGGTCTGCAATCCCTTGTATCTGCATTTGATGCAGCTTGTGATGATTTTGGCCTGACCATCAATCTGAAAAAAACAGTTGTGATGTATCAACCTGCGTATGGTGCTGTTTGTAACCTCCCTAAAATTTTTGTTAAGGGAAAGTTACTTGAGGTTGTAAATTCATTTGTCTACCTGGGAAGATCTGTTCAAGATGATGGAAATCTTGATACGGAAATACACCTGCGAATTCAAAGGGCAGCAAAAGCATTTGGTGGCTTGGAGTCACGCGTCTGGCGCCAGCGACATATAAATAACAATACAAAGCTGGCTCTTTACAAATCATTTGTCTTAACATCCCTATTGTATTCCTGTGAAACTTGGACCTGTTATGAAAGGCATTTTAAAATGTTAGAAAAATTCCACCAAAAATGCCTTCGTCATATTTTAAGAATTAAATGGAATTCTTTTACTCCAAACACAGATATCCTTGCATCTGCAGGCATCCCCTCAATTAAAGCCATGATTTTGAGGAACCAATTGAGATGGTGTGGCCATATTGTTCGAATGGCAGATGAACGCATGCCGAAACAGCTGTTTTATGGTGAGCTTGCAGAGGGGAAACGTTATCGGCATAAACGTAAAAAAAGGTTTAAGGATGGCATAAGGACTGCTATGAAGTCAATTGGAATGGCTCCAAAAGATATAGAAGTCCTCGCTTCAGATCGAGTTGGATGGCGAACAAGGGTGTGGAGTGGAGTGAAAGCATTTGAAGAGGCCAGGATGATGCAAGCAGGGCTCAAGAGACATTTAAGGAAAAAGGTGAAGACTGAGAAGGTGAATGACAAGGACCTTTTTGTGTGCACAGTCTGTGACAGACCATGTCTGTCCTTGGCTGGCCTCAAATCTCACCTGCGAACCCATGGAAAACAAACCTCACCCAGCTATTCTGATTATATGTCTGTGCACACGTTTGAATGTGGACGTGCCAGAGGGTTTGCAAATCCAATGGGGGTCTTAAAAGACATGTTAGGATCCACAATGAGCAGAACTTACTTGCAGGTATTGGTAGTGCAAATCAGAGGTGCAATCTGTGTGGGTGTTTTTTCAAAACACTGTCTGGTTTAAAAAGCCACATCAGACGCCATGAAAGGGCTAAGGTGTAGGTGCAGGAGGTGGCCAAACTCTGTTTAAGGAGTAGACAACCACCATACACATATACACACACACACACACACACACACACACACATGTACAAAGTTGGCCAAAAGTTACCTGACAGTAAATCAAAACCATTCAGTTCCAAGATTAAAGCAAAAAAAATATCTTTTATGAGATTTCGCTAATAAATAGACAAATGTTGAAAAAAAGGTGAAAAATGGTGAATTTAACTCACAGCATTCAATTATTAAACATTCACAACTGGAATGAGTAAATAAAATTGAATATTAAATAATTATGGAATTTTCTTTCGATGCTGGGTTATGTTTGGCCAATCCTGTATATATATATATATATATATATACATATGTATATATATATGTGTGTGTGTGTGTGTGTGTGTGTGTGTGGGTGTGTGTGTGTGTGTGTGTGTGCGTGTGTATGTGTGTGTGTATCTTTCTTCATTTATATATATTTATATGTATTATATATATATTGCAGCGCAGTCTTCAACGTGATGGTTTGGAGATTTTCAACATTGTAACACGTGTTGAGGAAGGTGAAGCTATAATGTCAGTCCAGAAACTGGCCCACGTGAGTCCAAATACTTGAACGTATGTTGAGAGATCGTCTCAGCCCATTTGCCCTCAGAAGGTTGATTTCTGTAGTTATTATCAGTTTAATTTTCCGTGATTTATATATGAGTGTTGACTGTTATTTCCAGCAGGTAGAGATACTTAGTATGTCCCTGATTAATTTCAATCCTTCAGCTATTTAATGATTTTCTGGGCCTGCAATCATGTAAGTATGTATATTATTGATTCCGCTATTATCATTATTAATTGTTCACTAGATAATAACAGAGTCAGTAATATCTTCGCAATTATTTTCTCTCGAATTATTTGCTCCTTATTGAATATATATATACATACATACTAATATATATAAATAAGGATAAGGTCGTTATTTAAAATACCGATCATATCAAGAAGTGGCCAGCATGGGGATAAAAACGTTATAGGTAATAATTATCATTAAAATTAGAATTAAGGGTATATAAAAGATACCACCATGCTAGAAATAGCAGTCAAACCTTGACTCTAAAACCACATCCCAATAATTCATACTGCACCCGGAGAAAAGACAAAAGGTATGTCCCACTGAAGAGTCTGAGTATATTGTTTGCAAAGCCAAAAATCTAGATCTGGATTATCCAATAATTTTTTGCTACTTTGTCTCCTCTTTTCTCCTGGTGCTGCATGTTTGAATTACTTGTTGTGGTTTTAGAGTCCAGTTTTGAATGCTATCTCTAGCATGGTGGTATCTTTTAGATACCCTTAATCATAATTTTATACATACACACACACACACACACACACACACACACACACACACACACACACCCACACACACACACACACATATATATAGTTGGAATTTACAGAAAAGTAAAAGACGAAGACAGCTGTGTAAACAATAAACAGGTGTATTAGTTTAACGCTCGGGAAGGTGGAAAGTATTTTATGTTTTGAACCTACACTCTACAACAGAAAGGAACATGAAATAAACAAAGAGAATAAAAATAGCTTTAGGGGTTAGCAGTCAATCATGGCAGCTGGCTGGACAGAAGTGGTTAGACAGGAGCGCTAGGAAGTAGGGGGAATAATAAAGTATTGGTGATCCGAAAACGAAGGTGCGCGTTTGTGTATATGTGAGTGTGTGTGTGCGTGTGGATAGGGGCTGGTGACCTTGACGTGTGGATGTGTGCGTAAGTGTGTGGGTGTGTGGATGATGGCGTAGGTGCTGGGAAATGGTCAGTGTGTGCGTTGTGGTCTTATGAGGTGTGCCGTGCTGTGTTTTGGTGTGGTGTTGTGGTGTTGGGGTGTGGGATGTGTTGTGTCGCGGTACAGTGCTGTGGTGGAATGTGGTAGTGTAGGGGTGTGGTCGTGTAGGGGGGTGTAGGGGGTGTTGGGATATGCAGATGCGGGTGTAGGGTGTGGAGATGTGAGGGTGGGGTGTGGAAATAGGGTGTGGAAAATTTACAAATTTTGGATACTTCTATATCTTAAGATTTTGTGCTCTGTTAAAAAGATTACTTTGCACTCTTCAGTATTGATAAACCGATAAGCGAGAAATGCACATACATATCAATAATTGTTTGCGTACAGATACCAACATGTGCATGCATTTCCCGCGTACCCTGATATGCTTCCAACAATAATAACTGTTTGCTAGAGTGGGCGATGGTGCCCCATATATGATTAAAAGACTTCACCAGGTGGTGCTATTAAGTTAGACATGGCCTGGACTTACACTGGCCGAAACTTATCAAAGTTATCAATGTTATATTTACCCTCTATGATTTCTGACATTCACAACTTGACCGAGATGGGCGATTAGATTTAATGCATAGCATGGAATGCATGTATAATTTGGTATCTGTACGCAAAATGTCATCGGTGTGTATATATGTTTTCCGTTTATATATTGTCGGTTTATCAATACTGAGGAGTGCAAAGTAATCTTTTTAACAGATCACGAAATCTTAAGATATATGATTATTCGAAATTTGTAAATATTCTTGCTCATTACCTCGCATTCAACCTTGGGTTGTAGATAGAGAATAAATTCAGAGTTGGTCGTAGGTATTTGACATCTATAGGTGCTGAAATTCCGGCGCACTTAATTAAAATTATATTTTTATAATTATGGACTTACAAATTAATTTTGCTGATATGGTCGTTTCTTATATGCAACCCACTGATATATTCATCTTAATGATCATTTCCTCAATTTATAAATATTGTATATATATTTATATATATAGATCAAAATTGTTTGATTCAAATTCATTGGTACTTGAGTTTCAAGCGCGATGCTAGTCGCCAACCATTTTGAATTTGAAATGGCAGACGACTAGTATCTCGGTTGAGACTCAAGTGTACCAGCGAATTTGAATCAAACATTTTTGGTCCATACATGTAACTCCCTATAAATTGGTTGAGTGCCCTTCTTTCGTTTGTTCACACACTCGTACATAAAGATAAGGAGAGGGTACAGAGAGAGAGAGAAAGAGAGAGAGAGAGAGAGAGCGATGAGAGCGTGTGTGTGTATCTATGTGTGTGTGACAGAGAGATAAATAGATACTCAAAGAGGAAAAGAGTTATCTAAAGAAGCAGAAATGTAAATATAAAAAGGAAAGACTACTTTGTGCATGAATTGGACGTTGGTTTTAGATTGTATGAATATTTAACAATAGGCTAAAAACCACACGTTGCTACAGGCAACTTATATAATGATGTCCTTGTCGAGAAACAGAAAACAGCAGCTAATGCCAAATAGAGAATTTTCAAAAATATAATAAAATATGTAATACTCAACGACTTCTTGGAAATTTTGGTCAATTACACTTAAAATTTTTGAGTGTTTCGGGAAAACGTTTGTTTCATTGCCAACGCTAACTGTTATAACGAGAATGCGATGAAGGGCTGTTGATATACCAAGTTTTAAGATGTACGTCTTGTTAGATGTGGTACTTATAATTTAGGATGAGATTTTCACGTTGATGCTTCTAGTAGTGGTTTGTATTTTTTTGTAACGAACAAGAGAATTTACTTGTATTTATCGTTGTTAAATGTTGCTACTATTTATGTTCCTGACGATGGTGGTAGTACTGGTGATGGTGATAGACGTTGTGGTCGTATTCCTAGTGGGGATCGTGGGTAACTGTTGCAGTCTAGGATCAGTTGAAGTGTTAAAAGAACTAAACATTCGTAGCATAATTACACAATAAATTAAACTAAAATATATACACTTCTATCTATCTCTCTGTCTCTCTCTCTCTCTCTCTCTCTATATATATATATATATATATATATATATATATATATATATATGCTGTGTGTGTGTGTATAAAATTTTCATTTTAGTGGACGTATGTAAGTATACACACACAGACAATTATACCACATAATATATGTTATATGTGATATATGTACTTGTGTGTGTTAACTTGCAAATGTCCACTAAAATAAAAAAAAATATATACATACACACACATAAATACTCATATACCTAGATATATATGCACACACATATACTCGTGTACTTACATATGTATATAAATAGATGTGTGTGTGTGTTTATGCGCGTGTAATTGTGTGCATGTGTATGTGTGTGCATGTTTGTATATATGAATATATGTACAAAACACGCACGCACGCCTGTATATTTGTATACAGCGAACGAGATAATAATAGTAAAGGAGTCAGAGAAAAAGTACAAAGAGCCCAACAAGTGCGCGCGCTCACACGCACACACACACGCACACACACACAACCTACGTACGGACTGAAAAAGAAAATCTAATGTTTATGTGATTTAGAGTGAGAAGAGATAATTGCTCTGTTACATTGTTGGCAGAAAAGCAAGGTTACATTGAGTTTTGGCAGAATGTCAGAAACCAAATGTCAATCTTTATATGAATCTCTTAATGTTTTTTTTTTGTTGTTGTTGCATTCTTTTTTTTTATTTGGCTTTGCGTTTTTTGTAATTCTTCAACAATGGAGAAAGAACCATTTTGTTGTCGTGAAGAAGGCGGTTGTGTCATTAGAATTTAGACAGCATCAACTTGGTGGTCTTGCGTATATATGTCCATTTATACACACATATTTGCATGTATGTATGTATGTATGTATGTATGTATGTTTGTAATTATGTATGTATGTTTGTATTTATTTGTGTATATACATATGTGAGAACGGATTCATACATGGATTGAGGCATGTATATCATTGCATCTGTAGATATAATTACATGACAAACTTTTCAAGTTTTAAAAAGTTTGAGAACGCCTTTGATTAGCTGTAATCTTCATACCTGTGATTTCTAAATAGGACCACGGTATTGTGCAACCCAACTTCACATGCGTTTCCCTGAAGCATTAAATCACGTAGCGAAGTTTTCCATTAATTATTGGTAAAATTGTAAAGCTAGGGTCCAGATGGAATAATTCCAGATTTATAGATTTATCACGACAACAGTATACTTTTCGCTGCACTCATATCTTATAATAATTCTGCTTGTCATTGCGTTACTTAGCCCGTCAGTAACACGTTTACGTGATTATAGAAAGAGAGGGAGAATGGAAAATAGGGAGGGAGAAAACGAGGGAGAGAGAAGCGGCCATGGCGTGAGGAAGAGGGAATATAAATGTAACGATTTCACGTGATTAGAAAAAGGGGAGGGGAGAAAGAGGATAAGGTGAACGAGGGAGAAAGAAAAGAGAGAGATTATGACAGAGAGTGAAAAAAGAAAGAGTTCACAACGTGTAGTAGGGGGAACGTAATATTTGTTACGTGGTTAAAATAGTTGAAGGTATAGGAAGAGTGTCAACGATATAATTTTAGCAGAGCGTCCTGACGGTGAGGTTTAAGAAAGGCAGAGAGACGGGAGAAAGAGACAGGAGGGGAGTGAGAGGAGAAAGAGGTAAGAGGGGAGTGGGAGGAGAAAGAGAAAGGAGGGGAGTGGGAGGAGAATGAGAGAGAGCGGGGTAGAGTGTGATGACGATGAGGGTGGTTGTAGTGGTAGTTGCGGTTGTAGTGGCCTGGTGATGCTGCTGGATATAGAGGTGGCAGTGGTGTAGATAGAGGTAGTAGCGGCGGAGGTGGTGATGAGTGAATAGTGAAATGTCTATTGTTTAAAAATTGAACTAAGATTTTTTTATATTACTTAACACTTAACGCATGCGCATAAGTGCAATTCCGTGAAATATTCACGCTTATTTACGCTTCTGATACACGCAATTAAACGAAAGGTTGTATCATATGTACAAGATATTTTTTTTTCTTTTTGTTTATTGGAAAAATAGAAAGCTAAAAGTGAATATTTATTTTATGAGTGCCGTGTCTTAAGTCTATAAGACTGTGCATAAAATATATAAAATGTATATATAAAGTGCATTATGTAATTATTGTTTTCGAATTTCTCTCACTTTTCAATGAATAGCGGCTGAGCCACTATCTTTCCATACCGATTCTGCGCAGGCTACGCTTTCAGGTAATTTTTTTTTTTTTTGGATATATCCTCTATCCGTTAGCCGGATAGAGGATATGTCATCTCGGGGTTAAGAAATCACAGTAGAGTCCGTTCGAACAGACAGCCATGTTGAAGTGGCTACGAATATTACCTGTTAGTACAACTACTGCGTTCATCACTTAAAGAGATTTTAGAACAAACATTTTTCAGAAATAACCCATTAAGTTTGCCATAAATTACGTGAAATTTTCACGTGTCCCGCTAGTCTTAAATATGGTGTTAACATTTTTAAGGCAACTGGTTTCAAGTGCTATGCATAATCTCTTTTCTTTATTCCAGAT
Source organism: Octopus bimaculoides (assembly GCF_046866305.1). Lineage (NCBI taxonomy): Eukaryota > Metazoa > Mollusca > Cephalopoda > Octopoda > Octopodidae > Octopus > Octopus bimaculoides. Next base: position 105,432,459 of record NC_142933.1, read on the forward strand.
TATTGTAATCTAAGCTGTCGGCAGGATCATCCCAATCCCTTCTCCGTGTGGATACGCCAAACGTAGACCGCTTTTCTTTCCTTTCCGCAGGCAAAGATTAATTTATTCCTCACTGCCAGAATCGGGCGAAGCATACAGGCTAAGGATCGAAACAGCCATGGCCATAGGACTACAGCAGATAAGAGAAGGGTTGTCGACATTGCGATGGATACAGAAGAGTTCCTAAATCCTCTGAGTAGATCCTGCAATTTATGTTCAGAAAACAGTATCTCCCATGTTTATTTTACATATTCTTTATTTATTTCTTCCTCGCACACAAAAGAAAGAAAGAAAGGAAAGAAGAAAGGAAGTAAGTAAGTAAGGAAGGAAGGAAGGAAGGAACGAACGAACGAACGAACGAACGAAGCAAGGAAGGAAGGAAGGAAGGAAGGAAAAAAGAGTAGGGAAGAAAGAAGGAAGGAAGGAAGGAAGGAAAAAAGGAAAGAAAGAAGGAAGGAAGGAAGGAAGGGAGGGAGGGAGGGAGGAAGGAAGGGAGGGAAGGAAGAAAGAAGGAAGGAAGGAAGGAAGGATTGAAAGAAGGAAAGAAGGAACGAACGAACGAACGAACAAAGGAAGGAAGGAAGGAAGGAAGGAGGGAAGGAATGAAGGAAGACAAGAAGAAAGGAAGGAAGGAAGGAAGAAAGAAGGAAGCAAAGAAAGAAGGAAGGAAAGAAAGAAGGAAGGAAAGAAGGAAGGAAGACAAGAAGAAAGGAAGGAAGGAAGGAAGAAAGAAGGAAGGAAAGAATGAAGGAAGACAAGAAGAAAGGAAGGAAGGAAAGAAGGAAAGAAGTAAGGAAAGAAAGAAGAAAAAGAGAAGTAAAGAAGGAAGGTAAGAAAGAAGGAAAGAAAGAAGGAAAGAAAGATGGAAAGAAAGAAGGAAAGAAGGAAGGAAGGAAGAAAAAAGAGAAGGATAGAAAGAAAGAAAGAAAGAAAGAAGGAAAGAAAGAAGGAAGGAAAGAAGGAAGGAAAGAAGGAAGGAAAGAAGGAAAGAAAGAAAGAAGGAAAAAAGACAGGAAGAAAGAAAGGAAGGGAGGAAAGAAAGGAAGGAAGCAAGGAAGGAAAGAAGGAAGGAAAGAAAGAAGAAAAAGAGAAGGAAAGAAAGAAGGAAGGAAAGAAAGAAGTAAGGAAAGAAAGAAGGAAGGAAAGAAGGAAGGAAAGAAGGAAGGAAAGAAGGAAAGAAAGAAAGAAGGAAAAAAGACAGGAAGAAAGAAAGGAAAGGAGGAAAGAAAAGAAGGAAGCAAGGAAGGAAAGAAGGAAGGAAAGAAAGAAGAAAAAGAGAAGGAAAGAAAGAAGGAAGGAAAGAGAAGGAAAGAAAGAAGTAAGGAAAGAAAGAAGAAAACTGAATGAGAAATTGAAATTGAAAATTAATACAGTTCTATAATATCCGTCGAATGTAAATAATGTAAATAATGTAAATAATGTAAATATTGTAAATAATTGAAAATTAATGTCCTGACATATACAGTAAGTACATGTGTGCGCGTTCATGTGTGTGTGTGTGTGTGTGTGTGTGTGTGTGCGTGCGCGCGTCCATGTGTGTGTGTGTGTGTGTGTGTGTGTGTGCGTGTACGTGTCTGTATGTGTGATTCTTTCCATCTTTCTGTGTGTATGTATATACGCTGATGCATATATACAAACACATCGATATATATTTCAATGATTTAATGTATATTCTCAATGATCCGAACATTCGTAGTTATATATATCTATGATAATGAGTTTCTTAATGCCTTCTGGTGGTATGATTGAATGGTATTAGCCAACGATTGACTTCAATTGGAAAAGGGTTTGATCTCGTTAAAAGCGCAGGTACAGAGATGTAATTACGAGTCATAAGTAACCAGTAAAAGGTAAATGAGAAAAGATTCTGCTCTCAAACACTTATTTCATCGTAAAAATGTCGTGGTAATATTGACAGTTCTCATTGACTCCAATGAATTTTATGACTACTACATTATATTGGATATCGACAAGGTTTCAAGATTGTCTTTTTATTGAAATGAACGCAATTCTTCCCAACACGATACACGTTGAAGTACTTTTAGATCTAATTAGGTTTTCTCTAACGTTTATTACATATATTATAGCACAGACAACCGACAGGTTACCACGCACTAACACACACACACATAAACATGCACAAGTTCACAAACACATTGGTACTCTCAAAGACATAGTTGCACACGTCTTCACACATACACACGCATAACGAATACAATTTGAAATCCTCAAGTACGTTTGGGATGTCAGTGTAATGGATGCTTAAAAGTACATTCAACGAGAACGTCCAACACATTTACAAATGTTTATTAATATATATATATATATATATATATATATATATATATATATATATATATATATATATATACATATATATATATATATATAGTCGCCATGATAGATCGCTGACCAAAACATTCAATTTTTTTTCCGTGTTTTCTCCTTCTTTTCTCCGTATTCTTTCTGTTGAAGAGCGTAGCTCGAAACGTTAAAGACTTTCTGTATTCCAGAGCGTTAGACTAATACACCCTTTTGTTGTTTACAACATCTGTCCTCATCTGTTGTTGTTTTTTTCGTAAATTCTCCCATATATATAACAGTCTGTTAAAGTATGTCATACCGGCCATGACGAAGGGAAATAGCCCTGAAACTCGAGTCGCCTTTATATATATATATTTATATTTATATATTTATATATTTGATCCTTTATATTGAACACTCAATATTTCATCTACATTCAATACTTTCTTTCAGGGTGCCATCCATTTTTATGTTATTTTATTTTATATTGTATATTGTATATCATATTATATATTGTATATTCCACATTCTATACCCCACATTAGTTCTGCAGGAATATAAATAAAACATAAAAAACAGACAGTGTTGGAACTCTTTTAAGCAAAATAATATATTCCTCTATACACAATCATACAAAAAAAACCACCTTTTTTGTATTTATTTTTACTCGCATATATATATATATATATATATATATATATATATACTTTTTTTTTAAGCACCAGTTATATCACAAAAAAGCGTTACTCAGATTTTCACGTTCCCGTTCGTCGGACAGTTTTGTTAGAATGGAAAAGAAATGACGATATAATGAAAAAAAAACTAGTTTAAAGGATACATCTTTCAAAATGGTTTTGTTTCATTGGTCCTTTCAACTAACGGCCTTAAGCATGCAATGAATAAAATAAATTTAGTATAAATTCATCCTATTGTAAAATCGAAGGAAACCTTAAATCGAAGGAAACCTTAAATCGAAGGAAACCTTAAATCGAAGGAAACCTTAAATCGAAGGACCGATTCCAAATACGAATGGTAAATAATCATATACGAAATATAAGTCATTTAATACGTTAAAATTAAAATTAAAGTTACACGCATACTAGACCATCTATAAATATACACGAAAAATACACAGATACATGTACATAGTTATATACATATTTAGACATACATATATAATTAACTTATATTTCGTATATGATTATTTGCCATACGTATTTGGAATCTGTCCTTCGATTTAAGGTTTTCTTCGATTTTACAATGGGAGGAATTTATACCAAATTAATTTTATTAATTGCATGCTTATGACCGTTATTTGAAAGGACCAATGAAGTAAAACCATTTCCAAGGTGTATCCTTTAAATTAGTTTTTTTTCCTTGTTTTACCGTTCGAATGACTGACGCCTCGCAAGTGTCTAGGTGAAAAGGCCAGCATCCCCTATGATCGGAAGGTAATTTCTGTCAAAAATCACTCACTAACACTTGGGTGAACTGGAATAATGGGACATGATGTCTTTTGGTGGAGAACACAACGTACCACCTGCTCCGGTAATCGAACCCATGATGTAGCGAGCATGAGTGCAATAGGCTAACTACTAGGCCACGCGCGACTATATACACACTCACACACACACACACACACACACACACACATATATATATATATATATATATATATATATATATATATATATATATATATATATATATATATATATATATATACATACCCTTATTATATTCAGATTTTATCCATTACTCACTAAAACCACTCATAACCACCTAATCCGGGTATATAACAATATTAGCCATAAAATCATACCCAGTCTCCAGTGTTGATTCTAAAATACAACACATAAAAAGCCTAAATATACAACTTTTTTGCCTAATATAATGATTTTACTAATTGCTGTTTACAGTTTTAGGCTTAATTGAAACAGCTGTAAGGGACTATGTAAAATTTTTGGAGATAATAATTTTTTTATTAAATGCTATAGCTCCATTTTATTACTTTCTTTTGAATGATTATAAACCATGATTTATATAAAACGTACTGTGTTATGGATATTATTATTCACAGTAAATATTAGGTACTGAACCAGTAATTTATTGGATGAAACGATCCCTTAATGAGAGTAATTTAACTTCTAATTCATATATATACATACATATAGATAGATAGATGGATAGACAGGCAGACAGACACTATGACAGACATACAGACAGACAGACAGATAGATAAATAGACAGATAAAATTAATGTATGTATATATGTATGTATGTATTTATATATATGTGTGTGTGTGTGTGTGTGTATGTATGTGTGTGTGATTGTGTATGTGTGTGTGATTGTGTATGTGTGTGTGATTGTGTATGTATCAATCTATCTATATACATTTGTATGTATATGTATGTATATTTATGTATATATATATATATATATATATGTGTGTGTGTGTGTGTGTGTATGTATATATATATATATATATATATATATATATATATATATATATGTGTGTGTGTGTATATATCTTTATTATATTTTACATAGAGCAAGTATCTGATATAAAGCACAATACGATGTCTCCTGCGAATGCATACCTAAAATGCAAAGATTAAAAAAAAAAATCGACCCCGAAGTAAAAAAAAAAACATTCCAATTTTACATATTTTACAATCTTAAAAAAATGAATACCACACAATACCTGTGCGATGAATTTATTGTGTTGAAATTCAGTGAATTCACAAAATCGCTGCAACGATTTTCAGGAACATATTGTGTTGTAATGATGAGAATTTTATTGCTTTTTGCCACATCGTATTTAAATTTTATGTGAGTTTTGTGGTATTTGTGTAGGCTAAAATTATTTAATACAAATTGTTTTAGTAATTGTAATCGTAGAATTTATTATAACTTGCTTTTTAACAATCTTTTATTTTTACTTGTTTCAAAAGACTGAGACCATGCTGAGGCACCGCTGTGAAGGAATTAATCGACCCCAAGGCTTATCATTTTGTATCTTGTACGTATTCTATCCATTCTTTTGCCGCACCGCTAACATATGGCTACATAAACAAAGTAACATCGTTTGTCAAGCGGTAGTTGGGGCAAACACATACACAAAGACAGACACATATGTGTGTATATATATATATAAATATATTAAAAAGGCAATAAGTAGAGAGAATAACAGAAAATTTGTGGATTTGCCGGTTAATCATGGCGACTGGTTGGACAAAGATAGTTGGACAGGAGAGGTAGGAAGAACGGGAAATAATAAAGTACTGGTGACCCCAAAACGTAGGTGCATGTGCGTGGGTGTATGTGAGAGTGTGTAAGTGTGTAAGTGTGGATAGGGTCTGGTGACTTTGACGTGTTGATGTTTGACGTGTGGATGTCTGGAGGTGCAGTTGTGTGGATGATGATGTTGGCATATATACATATATATATATATATATATATATATATATATATATATATATATATATATATATATATATATATGTGTGTGTGTGTGTGTGTGTGTATGTATGTATGTATGTATGTTTGTATATATGCACCTGTTAAAGGTACTTGCCTAAGTTGCAACGTAGTGGGAATCAATCCGAAACTATGTGGTTGTGAAACAAGCTTCTTTCGACACAACTACGACTGCGTCTCATTTAAAACATTCCATGAGATTGGTAATTTTTCGTCTGCTCACCAATATATATATATATATATATATATATATATATATATATATATATATATATATATATATATATATATATATATATATATATATATATATCGTATGTTGCTTAAATTTAACCAATACACAACCTTTAGGCTTCGGCAGCTGTAAATAGTAGTTTTAAATGAATTTCAAATAATTGTTTTCTATGACTTTCCTGACAATAAAATTTCAGTTATTTCTTTTCAATTAAATTATAATTTTGCAACAAAGAAAAGAAAATTAAACAAAGCATTGTCTTTATGTCATAAAAATATACTTGTTACTAATGACGAAAATGATACTTCCTCGAGGTCGTGTAGTTAATGAGAAAATATGGTATGAAATATAGGAGAGCAATTACAAAAACGGTTAACATGAGGCAGTTATGGGTGCTATTTTGTAGGTCAATCGTCTGAACTATTTTCGTTATGGTATTTGAAATTCAATATGAGAGTATAGATGGTAAGTCATATATACTCATTTGTATAATAGAATTACAACTTTAGACTTATTATATTTCAGATACTTTAAGCATATTTATGTACAAACCAACTGTCATAGGCAACACATTAGCTGGAAGTTATTATGGTTGTACCATATGCAGGCATGCATTAATTTTTATCTTTCTCTCTCTTTCTTTCGGTGTCTGTCTGTATATATATATATATATATATATATATATATATATATATATATATATATATATATATATATATATATATATATATATATATATATATACATATATATATATATGTGTGTGTGTGTGTGTGTGTGTGTGTGTGTGTGTGTGTGTATGGGATATGGGAAAGAAAATGGGCCCCAACAATGTGAATCTCTTTGTTGGCTACGTTGAGGCCCAGACATTCTCACGATTCACTGGTCCCACGCCCGAACTGTACGGTCATTATATGGATGGCTGTACCGGTGCGACATCGCTTCCCCGTGAACAACTAGACTCCTTCCTCTCTTTTGTCCAATCCTTCCATCCTGCCCTCGAATTATCCTGCACTATTTCTAACTCTTCCTTGGCATTTCTCGACATTTCTGTCAGTATACATCACTCTGCTCTCACTACCTTCAACCACTACAAACACAACGACTCACACTCCTACCTCAACTTCCCCCCCCACCCTACCCGCACCACGCTCTCCATCTACTCCGAGTTCCTCTGTGTGCGCAGGCTCTGCAATGACAACCATGACTTTATGACTGAGACATGGATCCCCGCTTCATTCTTCGTGGATATATCCTTACCACTATCCACACTCTCCTTGCCAGGGCACGCTCCGTGTTCCATGCCTCTGCTCTTTCTCTCCGCACCCGCCCTGCCGTTGCCTGTCTCACATTTCCTCTCACCTACCTCCCCTCCACTCTGCCCCTCCAACGTACCATTTTCCACACCTTCCCGCGACCCCAGTCCAACGCGTCCACATTGCTCATCTCTCCCAAATTACCCCTTCCCGCCTTCAAACGAGCCCCCTCCGTGACCTCCTGATCCACAGTTTATTCCCTAATCACACCTTCCAGCCTGGCTCGTTGCCCTGCTGGTCGCCCTGATCCCGCCCCTACCCCTCCAGTACCACCATTCCTACTGGCACCCGTCATCGTCGTTATCCTATCACTTAATCGATAGATACAAACACATACACATATTTATATCTCTCCACTCTTTATGTACGCATACATAATGCATTTAAGTACATACTGAAGAGAAACATATTCTACGTGTTGGCAGCGAGTTCCTCAGAAGCCATCTCTTCCTGGCAACCGCCTACACAATCCCAAAACATCCGGACTAACACACGCCAAATGAGACCTGGATATGAAACACTTTGCATACCAAAAACATATCATGCATGTTTATGTTTTCCAATCTCTTTAAGAGAACAGTAATACAGATATGAAGCGCAGCTTCTCTTGGACTCGTGACAGCTGCATTTGCAATCCAGATAAAAGGGATTTCAGCGAAATAATTAATAAACAAGAGACACTTTCTTTTGTGGCTCCGAGATGTAACTGAAAATACAAGTTATATCATATGTCTGTGGAACGCATCACACATGTGATTAGCAGCCTGCCAACGAATGTTATCAAGGTAGTACTTTCCTATGCAATACGGCAATGTCGCAAAGCAATACAGAGTGACATTCGGGAAAAAGTCTGTCCTAGAAGAAATATAGCTAATCTCCGTTATTTAATACATACATCAAAGAACGACACAAGGAATACTAGTGGAACAATGTCTTGGAAAGTTTCTTCATGTGTAAACATAAGCGGCTGGATATTGTTGCTTGGGGCAGGGCAAGAAGAAGTATGCGCTGTCAAAGTCATAGCAATGGACAACTGCTTTGAAACCTCCAACTTTTGTATCCAGATTATTTAATCCCATTCATGCCAATAATAATTGGTATTCTTAGTCATGTGCATAAATGATTAAGTGACAATATGCATAAGTTAGGGTTTTCAGAAGAAAAATCAACCAATTGACTTGCACATTGCAAATGCAATCTGTAAGTGGAACAGTACAACTATGCAAAACTTTTATCAAGTTTAAAACGTAACATTATTTTTCATATCAACATTCCAACGACGGTGTTTTCTGTTTCTGTTAGAACCCAGCTCCTTCGTCAGAGAGATAATTTAAAATATAAAGAAGAGGACATAAATAAATGCAGATAAACGTATGGGAGCGGTGCTGGTTATCACAGTGGAGTGCATGTATGTGTGTACTTATGTTTTGTTTTTGTAACCATTTTTGTGAGAAAATTTAATTTGAACAGTGTAAGTATAAAAGAATACATCATTGCACAAAGTCAAAAAAGAAAGCTTGAAATATTGTTTGTGTAATAATTAATACTCGATTCACTGTTTGTGTTATAAAAACCTACCACACACTCACATACCTTCGTACGCACACATAATATGCATTCATGTTTATGCACACATATGTGTGTGCGTGTCTATGTGTGTATATGTGTGTGTGTGTGTATTGTTGAATTATTGTATAACAACATATGAGGAAGAAAGTAAAGTTAAAATGAACGACATTTATGGTGTGAATGTTACAAAGAAATAATTATGAATCGCCATGTTTTTTTCTTTTTTATTTACGTTGCACTAAGGCACCGTGTTTGCTAAAACGTTCGTTATGTTTTTCGATTTTTTGTTTCTTTCGAATGGACGGAGAAAGACATCGAGGAAGAGAAAATGAAAATGTGCAAAAATGTTCTTTCAGATAAGTTGTGGGACTACAATTACGATATATTAATTGAAAATATGAAAATTATATGAATATCTATATTCATGTAGTATGAGTTTACGTAATATATATTTGTATATACAATACAAAGTCACACACACACACACATATATATAATCAGCCACAATACAGCATAGGAAGAGATAGCATGCATATGACTTGACATACTTCAATTTAATCGATAAATGCTACAAAAACTGTAGCTAAATCTGGAACGCATTGAAAAATTGTACTGGGCAGGTTTCGCATAAGTGTAACCAAACAGTAAGTCGCACGTAAAACCGAGGTAAAACTTCTATGTTTGCAATCAACAGACGTAAGGTCATCTAGACGGTTCTAGAAATACTCAAATACTGCATGAATTTAAATATGAATCAATAAGGTTATGGTGTCGTCTTCTTTTACGCAAATATAGATCACCAACGGCGTTCGGTTGTAGAATATTCGCGAAACTAAATGTAGCAGTATTAGTCATCAACGGATTCCACACATGTTTACTTTCACAGTCACACACAGATAAATGCAAAAATGTTGAGATTCTCAGTGGCAAAGACTTCTTAATGGCCAGTGCGGAGACTTGTACATTTGATTTACATTAAGCAATAACCATTTTTTTCCGAAAGTACATTTTACTCCGTCCTTTCAGCAACAGATATATTTGGCAAAGGATGTGGCATTTCCATTATGCATCATTCTAAACCAAATGCATTCTCATTTAAAATCGACAGCATAGCTTGAAGACGGCGTGTGTGCGTGAACTTACTTTTGTGCCTATGTGTATGCATGCCTGCAATCAAGTAGATCAATACTAAAACAGATATAAAAGCAGTTCACTTCAACAACAAATAAGACATGTATTTGCTACTGTTTAAAAAGGTAAGGCCTGTTTAGCTCCGACATTAAATGCCAATGTATGTGGGGTGTAAAGGAGATACAGTGAGTAATCATATCAAGATATGTGATAGAGTATGAACCTCCGATTAACCTCCAGTAACTCCTTTGTATAAATACGATGCAGACCTACGGAGTAAAACAGATATGACGCTTAATACATGAATAGCAATAATATATCGGAAACATGGGGGAAAGAACTGTAGAGTAATGTTAACATTTGACTCAAGTAACGTTAATATCTCCGCTCTGAGAGAATGCAGTTGTGGATTTAAAGGTGGATATCGACAAGATATACGACTATTCCTTTGCACATTTGACCAGAATGCATTTCAAATCCTTTGATACGTTCATTTCAGAACTTTGTATGAAAATATGTATAGAAGTGCAGTTACATACATATATATATATATATATATATATATATATATATATATATATATATATATATATATATATATATATATATATATATACATATACACATATATATATATATATATATATACACACACATATGTATATATATATATATATA
>NC_142933.1:105453211-105465711 GCF_046866305.1 Octopus bimaculoides
ACTTGGACTGGAATCTTTTTCAGAAACTTGAACTTCAATCAGCATTCTCAAAGCTGCCATATCTTCTCTCTGCTACTGCGTCTGTACCTCCATTTGTTCCGTCTGAAGTTAAAGTTGTTGTGCGAGTAACATTATCAGCTCACCGTTTTGTTTCGCCATTGTTATCAACGTAAACATAGTTAAATTATTGTTTTATCTAAAATGAAGCTTATGTGCAAAACTGATTGTTTAACTTTCAAATAATTATATCTGAGAGTGAAGGTAAAGACTCAACTCCGCAAGAATTATCTTTCTTATCCTATCGTACGAAGTCCACTTCACAAAAATGACGCCAGTATCCTACCGGCGACGTCAGTTTGTTATATTTCTCTTGTTTACATACAAAGAATAAAGTAATAATCCAGATAGTTGTGTTATCTGAGTTTCAATAAACTTCTCTCGTTTACTTGCATAGAAGAAAACAGAGTGGTACTCCAGATAGACGTGGAGTCTGTTTATTCCGACTGTAAAACTCAAGACTGTACTAACGTAAACAAAAATCGAGACGGTTGTGAACATACTCGCGAGTTACAGAACTTTGAAGTCTATTGGCTAGCGATCTCCACAATAATATGTCCCCACCGTGCAAACTCTATGAAACAAAGAAACATGTACAGAACTTCATGCACCGTATGCCATTGTTTGGAAATGATCAGAAAGTTAGGGTTCGGGTATACAGGGGAGATAGAAAGAAGTTAGATAGCATTATATGTAATGAAACCAGTAGTGCCTGCCCTAGATATATAAAGTAAGGACTGCAAAGAGTTTTTCAAAGCAAACTGGGTGAATACGTGGTACAAAACCGACAAATATCAAGGAGTGATATCTGTAAAGTCCACAACCCAAGGGGAACAAGCCCGAAGATTTAGGAAAGCTTTGAAGGAGGCCAAACCCAACATTAAGACCTTTGAAATGCCAGGGAGGTCCATCAGATCACAACTCTATAGGACATACCTTTTTGAGAATACCACATGCACCAATGATAACTGCATGGTATGTAAGATTAAGCCTGGCATTAACTATAGAACTAGAAATGTAGTTTACAGCATAAAGTGTATAGAAAATACTTCTAAAGACAAGAACATGATATACTAGTTGAGGCATCTAGAAGCATCGCGGAGAGGCTAAATGTACATTTGAAACAATAATACGACAAAAACTGTCCTCCATACACTACCAACATGCCAAAGACCAGCATGGAGGCACACCGGGTCAACTTGACAACCACATTTTATTCAAGCACCCGAAGGACCCAATACTCGGATAAATACAGGAGTATTCGTTCATAAATGAAACATCTCCAGTACTAAATAGGAAACATACGTAGAAGGTAGTCATACCACAAAACCCTCAGTTTATATATACACAGCTAGAGTTGTTAGTAGGCTGTTATGTAGATGGATATATATATATATATATATATATATATATATATATATATATATATATATATATATATATATATATATATATATACACGCAAACACTAGCCTAGTACTCATTCTATCTTTATCTTATACCGAACCGCTATTTTGGAGATGTAAATACACCAACATCGGACGTCAAGCGTGAGTGGGGGTAACAGACACAAATAGGCACACACACACAAGCAAACACTAACACACACACACAGACATACACGCACACACACACGCACACACACACACACACACATGTATATATATATATATATATATATATATATATATATATATATATATATATATATATATATATATATATATATATATATATATATATACATATATATGCAATGTCTAAATGCGCAAACATAACGTGAATTTTCACTTCGAATTTTTGTGTAAGCTGGCATTGCAAGTAGAGTTGGTACAGAAACAATTGTAACGAATCATTAAAGATGTGTTAAAGAATTTATATATATATATATATATATATATATATATATATATATATATATATAGTGATATATCTACCAAGAGACTCTTAGGAGGAGCAAGTTTACGAACGCGCTAAATTTTGTTTTTATTTTCCTTTTCAGATGTAGGTTAATGAAACATTCTACACCTGGGTGAATGTTTACCAGAGAAACGTGTTTATTAAAATTTCACTTCATATATGTAAATAAGATAATGAAAAATAGAGGAAAGTCTCACAACCCCATGTTTTCCCTTCCAAAATGAACCGTGTACATTCCAAAATAAACAGTGAGTAAGACAGCATGAAAAATATTTCCGAATTAATAATTGTGCATCATCTTTACATTTGAAGTATTTCTGTTGCGAAATGTTGGACTGCATGGAATAATAACAAACAAAAATTAATAAACTAAGACGTTACTGAAATTTCATCTTTTTTTTTTTTTTTTGTAGAATATTTTATTGTCAATATTGCTAAAGACATTCGTTACTTGTTGTCTGTCTTTCCGTAAAGTTTCCTTTATTTAGCCAAAGATATGACTTGTTTTATTTTTGTTGAACATCTATTTTTGTGCTTTTCGTAACTCTTCTTCACTGTGTAGTTGTTACACACTCACACACACGCACACACTCACACACACGCACACACTCACACACACGCACACACTCACACACACGCACACACTCACACACACGCACACACACACTTCAATCAATTAAGTTAGAGATCTTCACGTCATTTCTTGTTTTTTTAATCAATTATTTTGATGTCCAATTAATATCATTCTCTATATTGAATGTTAATGTGGCTATAATATGTCATACAAATTACCCGGTAGGAATCAACTGTTTTAATTTTTTTGTTTTTTGTATTTTTCAGACAGGCAACACAATTACAAGCTAGCACTCAGAAACTCTTCAAAAATAAATTAAACAGCTGCTCATACAAAAGCATACAAATATATCCATCTATTTATCTATCTATGTATGTAACTATCTATCTATCTATCTATCTATCTATCTATCTATCTATCTATCTATCTATCTATCTATCTCACTATATATGTATATATATATATATATATATATATATATATATATATATATATATATAAATCCATCCATCTATGTACTAATACATTATATATATACACAAGAAAATAATCGGAGGCTCTTCAAAAGATGAATTAAACTGCTCTTCACACCGCATACTGACATATATGTATATATATTTATATACGTATGTATATGTGTGTGTGTGTCTGTGTGTGTGTATGTGTGTGTGCGTGTGTATGTATTAGAATACGTGTGAAAATGTGAGTGTGTGGGGTTGTCGATAAATGTTAGTCAGCTCTGTCTAAGATGCAATTGAACAAATATAGCATGTCAGCTATTTACAATATATCTGGTGACGTAGGCGAAAATTAACCAATGAAAAGCGACTTCATACATAGCACTCCGTTCACGGCAACTTCCTATCAAAGAAAGTGTAACACCTTCTCCCGTGAAGGCACGTGTTATCGTGGCTAAGGTGTTCCACGCAATCTTTTATTTGTACCGTTTTTCTTGTTGTTGACTGCAGTCACTCTGGGTCGGTTTTTCATTCCATATCGGTGCAGGAGTAGCTGTATGGTAAGTACCATGCTTACCAACCACATGGTTCCGAGTTCAGTCCCACTGCGTGGCTTCTTGGGCAAGTGTCTTCTACTAAACCTTCGGGCCGACCAAGTGGATCTTGTAGACGGAAATTGAAATATGTGTGTGTGTGTGTGTGTGTGTGTGTGTGTGTGTGTGTGTGTGTGTGTGTGTGTGTTTGTATGTGTGCGCGTGTGTGTGCATGTGTGTGTGTTTGTGTGTCTGTTTGTCATTCCACCATCACTTGCCAACCGATGTTGGAGTGTTTACGATCCCGCAAGCTAGCGGTTCAGCAAAAGAGCCCGACAGAACAAGTACTAGATTCGATTTGTTCGACTATATGTAGTGCTTCAGCATGGTTGCAGTCAAATGCCTGAAACATATAAACAAATTAAATGATAAATCCTTTCAGTTGAGTGCTGGGGTCGATGCAATCGACCCCAAATTTGTGGTACCCCGTGCACCTGTTCAGGTAGCGTTGATTAGATGGAGGGAGCGAGCTAATTAATGTACAGTACCCACAGTTGATCACTATGAACAAGTGATCACCATGTGCACGTCTTTCGGCAAAACCTGAACACTCTCTCGTCGTCCTCGACGAGAGAGTCCATCGCCTATCTCGATATCTAGAAGAAGAAGAAGAAGAAGAAGAAGAAGAAGAAGAAGAAGAAGAAGAAGAAGAAGAAGAAGAAGAAGAAGAAGAAGAAGAAGAAGAAGAAGAAGAAGAAGAAGTTGAAGAAGAAGAAGAAGAAATGAATTCTTTTCGAGCCATGCAAGGCTCATAAGGGCTGGTTTCCAGGTTTCAGTGTTATAGGAATTGCTCTCCTGGACGGGACGCCGATCCGTTGCAGAATTCCTCATTTTCGCCAGCTGAGTTGACTGGAGCTTTGTGAAATAAAGTGTTTTGCTCAAGAACACCACGCTTCACCCGGTCCAAGGATCGAAACCACAGTATTACGATCATGATCCTAACACCCTAACCACTAAACCACGCGACTCCACCTCATGCATTAACACTACTTATATATCCTTTCCTTTACGTAAGCACACATACACTTCTGCTAGATTCTGCTTGGTTTCCATGCGAGAACCTAAGTGCCTTTTTTTTTTTTTGTCTGGCTCAGCCTGCTGCTAATGAAGTTAGATAGATGGCGAGGTGTTCTTATGTGAAGCTAATTGCTTTAGTAATTCGGGCGGTGTGCTGGCAGAATCGTTAGCCCCAGTGTGGGTAATAAAGAAATACATGTTTTACCGTGACGAAGGCGGCGATCTGGCAGAAACGTTAGCACGCCGGCAAAAATGCTTATCGTTATTTCAGATGCCGCTACGTTCTGAGTTCAAACTCCACCGAGGTCGACGTTGCCTTTCAATCTTTCGGAGGTCGATAAATTAAGAACCAGTTACGCACTGCGATCGATCTAATCGACTTAATCCCTTTGTCTGTTCTTGCTTGTCCCCTCTATGTTTAGCACCTTCTGGGCAATAAAGAAATAAGAAACGCTAGCACGCCGGGCGAAATGCGTAGCGTTATTTCATCTGCCGCTACGTTCTGAGTTCAAATTCCGGCCAGGTAGACTTTGCCTTTCATCTTTTCGGGGTTGATTAAATAAGTACCAGTTACACATTGGGGTCAATTTATCGGCTTGATCTGTTTGTCTGTCTTTGTTTGTCCCCTCTATTTTTAGCCCTACTGTGGGCAATAAATAAATAAATACCTTTAACAAATGTTTTTTCTTTTTTTAATTACTCTCGTAATCTGCGCTGCTGCTGCTGCTGCTGGTGACGATGACGATTGATGATGATGACGATGATGTTATTCATTGGTGTCTAGAAATAGGCCTTCGTCGTGGATTCCGTCAAGCAGATTACACATGCAATTCTCTTTGAAACCAGACCACAACACCGAATCAAGAAATACAAAAACAAAAATATGTAAGGCAATCTGGTTGTTTGTAAGAAACATTAGCGTTCTATTTGCAACCGATTCGCTGGATCTTAAATATATCCTCGCAACAAGTATATAATCCCGAGTAATGCTTAACAGAATCCTTTTCATGATTATATAATAAAATTTCTTCCTTTATCCGTTGTTCGATATAATGACGCAGAGTGTTTTATGTAAGGAGAAATAATTGAGCTGTTAGGAAAGAGACTGGCGTTAATGATTCTTCGAGATACGTAAATGAAACTACAGACACCAGACACCAGATGACTTTATAGCTTTATGTGGTCTGCTATGAATGAGATGTTAAATACTCTCAAACCAGTAACCATCACCTAAAACGGTAGCTCATAACAATTGTTTAAACTATGGACCCTTTTAATTCCTATTTTGCACTATCGGACTTCCATAGTTTGTCTATGTTTAAAAAAAATAACTTCCTACGATATGTTTATATTGAGTTGGTGCATAAATATTGCGGCTTTTTTTCAACAAATTTTATTCAGGAAAAACAATGATTATTCCGGAGCATATTCTGCATCTACTTCGATTATTGCTTCCCATTTGCTTGGCAGACGATCAGAAGATCATCTAAAGATGCTTTTGTTAAATATAGTTATTGCTTTGTTGAATAAAATTTGTTGAAAAAAAAGGCGTATTAATTATGCACTAACTCAATAGTTAAATATTATTAATAATTTTATGAAAAGTGTCAAAATATTTTTTGCATTGTATTATTTTAACCAATTTATTGCAGATAAATTTTAAGAACAAAATTCTGTTTCGACTCCCAGGGTCATGTGATCGTGGTTGGGAAACACTCATATGATACAAACAAATACACCCGAACTAAAATGATACAATATAGTTTTAGAATAGCGGGGTGGTCAAGGATGGATATCCCTTTATCCCGTTTCCTAAAACAACGTCGATCTGAAATAACCAAAACAACAACCCGTGCGTCGGACATAATTTAACTTTTTTTAAATATCTTCGAAAAGAAGATTTAGTGTCGACGTGGTTTTACGTAATATCGATCATTTTAAATCAATCAAATTCTTTCGGCTCGTTGTGATAATACAAAGCAGCAAGCACTTCGCACGTTTCTGATTTAATCTCTATAATATTTCTCTGTAGCCACAAAACTGGAATGAGGAAGAAACTTGTCGGTGATACTTAACCTGAGTTTATTACGATGTCGTCTTCCCATCAAATGTTCAAATTCAACGATATGAAAAATCAACACGGGCAGAAGTTTTTTAAAATATATTTTTCATTATTTTAATATTGTTGTAATTCATCATATTTTATTGTAACATATGCGGCTCCTAGAAATTTGGTAACTCAGTGCAATATCGCGCAATATAACTTACCCTGTATTGAGCAAAAAAAAACAAACCAAAAAACTGTTATTGAAGTTGTTTTTGCGCATATTGTATGCTAAAAATAGCGTTCTTCTGTACTTTTTAAAATCATGTGAAGTCAAGGCTGCTCTGTTTTCGAATAATGTTGATTTCTACTTTTCGTTGTTATGTATTATACGCCTTTTGCAGCGTGTTGATGACATTCATCCAAAGTCTTCCTGGTTAATCGCAGATTCTCCCATCGGATGAAACCATAGCGTTACTTCGTTCTGACTTTACTTACAGTGTTTCGCTGACAGAGATATAGCAGTTGTTTGCAATTGCCTTCTCTAAATGGATTGTTGTTGGTCCACAAGGAACTCGTTTATCTTTCGATAGGTCTTCTTTTTGGTTGTATTCAGTGTCCAGAAAGTCTCTCCACAAGTTACTCAATTTACTCAAGTGGATAAGCCGGTTTTGCCACCGACCGCCCGGCCACGGAAGAGGTAGTACAGGTTTGCAGTGCACCAGTAGCAGGTCGCATCAGTTTATGATAAGATGCCTGACCGTACATAACATTTGTACCTAAAACCGTTAAATAAAATCATGTCCTTTGCTTAGTTTTTTTTTAATTATTATTTTCATCCTGGAAATATAGTATATTTACGGTTCAGCATGTTATGTTTAAAGAATTTTAAATGGATAATAGGTATCAGTCAGTGTCTGGTTTAGACGTGTATCAATTCGAATCCGTTAAATACAATTTAGTTCTTTACGATTCAAAGTTTACCTTATATATTTATGTTATCTCCAGAAAGCCAAAAAAAAATCCAGAAACCTGGATAATTGATAATCGATCAAGCGCCCTATTTTCTATTTTGTAAACGGGTATTCATTTCACTATTTTGCACAAACACCGAGAAATGTGATAAAAACTTAAATTATAATTATAGAATATATGCTATATTACCAGATAAAGTAGTAAAGAATGTTTGCCAGCATAACATGGCAGTCCTGGTTTAGGACGAATGTTGCTGTAATTTAACCCCATATGTATGTATGTATGTATGCATGCATGTATATGTGTATGTATGTATGCATGTATGTATATATACGACAGGCTTCTTTCAGTTTCCGTCAAATAAATCCGCTCACAAGGCTTTGGTCGTCCCGAGGCTTTAGTAGAAGACACTTGCTCAATGTGCCACGCAGTTGAACGGAGCTGAGAAACATGTGATTTGAAACGAAAATTCTTACCACACAGCCCCGACTGCGCCTAATACGAATAAGAAAAATATAAAATTCTTACTTAAACGTGTAAACCATTAACTACAGTGCGTGGATCGGTTTGTTTTCTGTCTATGATTGTCAGCGTGGATATACACCACCTTAGCAATCCTAGTGTAAATGTATTTTTTTGAGTGTGTGTGTGTGTAATAAATAGACAGAGAGAAAGAGGCGGAGAGACAGAGAGAGAAAGATTCAGAGAGAGAGAAAGATTGAGAGGGAGAGAAAGATTGAGAGAGAGAGAAAGATTGAGAGAGAGAGAGAAAGATTGAGAGAGAGAGAAAGATTGAGGGGCAGGGAGATTGAGTGTATAAGTGACAAGAATCTTGAGATAATTTTTAATTAATGATCACGTGATTAGTTTTAGTTAACTAATTATAGCCAACATTGATTGATCAGAGCAGGTGATCAGAAACCTTTCTCTTATTACAGCAGATTATGAAGACAAATTTCTCTTTAATGAAATGACGCTCCTGAGCATCAGCGATGAATATGATAATGCTGATTATGGTGATGATGATGATGATGATGATGATGATGATGATGATGATGATGATGATGATGATGATGATGATGGTGATGGTGATGATGGTGATGATGATGATGATGATGATGATGATGACGATGTTGTCGACGACGACGAAGATGATAATGAAGATGATGATGACGGTAATGATGACGATGGTGATGATGATGATGATGATGATGTGGACGATGACGATGATGTCGACGACGACGGCGACGACGAAGATGTCGACGACGACGGCGACGACGACGATGATGATGACGGTAATGATGACGATGATGATGATGGTAATGATGAGGAGGAGGAGAAGGCGGAATGGGAGGACGATATCTATCATTCATAAAAAGCCTTGGAATAAAAGTCGGATTTTTCTTTTGCCGGGTGGTTAATTGCAACACCAATGATTTTTCACTCACTCGAGTATCAGTCACGGCAAATATTGTTTCAGTAAAGGGCTGTCAGTGTATACATAATATTGACGAAGCTCATGGAGGCAGAAATACGCTTCTAGCATTCTCACCACCACCGCTGATCAATTTTCCTTAGCTTCTGATACATTTGTGCTTTTGAAAATAGAAAGCTCAAAAGTGACCCTAAATGCGCGACCAATCTCGCACTTTAATTTCTCTCTCACAACGTACTTACATTAATCATGTTACGAACGCGCGCACAGACACACAGACACACACACATGTAAGGATATCATGTATACATACACATGTGTATGTATATATGCATTCAAGCACTAGCATGGCTTTCTGGAAAGGAATACGATTCTCACCCAAATGGCTCCGCGTCCAGTCCCACAATCGTGGTATCTTGGCCAATTGTTTTTTTTCTTTTTTATGTAGACTCAGGCCAAAGAAAGCCGTGTGAGTGGAAACAGAGATACTTGTCGTATATATATATATGTGTCTGTCTGTCTCTGTGTGTTGCTATAGTAACAAAGCTAAAGCACGGAGAGTGAAGCCCTTTGGCACAGATTGTTCTTGAACTCTGCTGTGCATGCACATTAAGTTTAGATGTTCTAAATCACTTCCATTGTTTGCAGCAGTGCTTGGAAGGAAGGTGTGTAGCGTGTGATCATCGCATTGACCATGATAGAGAAACTTGTCATGGCGATTCCTGCTTAGAGGCCTACACAGATTTTCAGAAAGTGTATGGTGAGGAGTATATGATGCGCACACAAGTGTACGAGTGGTTCAGATGTTTCCAGTGGGGGACCATTGAATGCAGTGAGGGACCAATGAACGCAGTGGGATACCATTGAACGCATTGAAGGACCATTGAACGCATTGTGGACCATTGAACGCAGTGAGGGACCATTGAACGCAGTAGGGGACCATTGAACGCAGTGGGTGACCATTGAACGCAGTGAGGGACCATTGAACTTTTGGGGGACTGTATTCGAGTGTTTACTCGAACAAATTGATCCAAACGCTTCTTTTTATACTTGTAACTTATTCCATGACGAATCGCGGAAGTTTCGGGTCATAAACAAAGCAACACCGCTTCCGAAGCGATGGTGGGGCACAAACACAATCACACATACACTGAAACATATATATACTCACACACATATGTGTGTGTATATATTTCATGAGCTTCCTCCAGTTTCCATATTTCAGACCCCCTCACAAGGCTGTGATTGGTCCAAGGCTATAGTTAAAGACAATTTCCCAAAGTTCCATTCATTGAGATTGAACCTGAAGTAGTGTAGTCGAAAGGAAGCTTTTTACCATACGCAGTGGGGGACTTTTGAACGCATTGAACGCAGTGAAAGACCATTGAACTAACTATTGGGGGACCATTGAACGCTTTGCGGTGTTGCTTTGTTTATGACCCGAAACTTCGCGATTCGTCATGGAATAATTTACAAGTATAAAAAGAAGCGATTGGATCGATTTGTTCGACTAAACACTCGAATACAGTGCTCCAGCATCGCCACAAACGAATAACTGAAACATTTCAGTGGGGGACCATTGAACGCAGTGAGGGACCATTGAACGTAGTGAGGGACCATTGAACAAGCTTCCTTTTCGACCACACTACTTCAGGTTCAATCTCAATGAATGGAATTTAGGGAAATTGTCTTTGAACGCACTGGGGGAGCATTGAACGCAGTAGGAGACCATTGAACGCAGTGAGGGACCATTGAACGCAGTGGGAGACCATTGAACGCAGTGAGGGACCATTGAACTTTTGGGGACCATTGAACGCAGTGAGGGACCACTGAACTTTTGGGGACCGTTGAACGCTTCTCAATTGGTGTTGCTTTGTTTATGACCCGAAACTTCGCGATTCGTCATGGAATAATTTACAAGTATAAAAAGAAGCGATTGGATCGATTTGTTCGACTAAACACTCGAATACAGTGCTCCAGCATCGCCACAAACGAATAACTGAAACATGTTGAAAAATATTATTTACATATAAAATGTTTCGATTTTCAGAATTGGAAAAAAAATTATTTAACATATTATTTGCATTACGAGCATGTGAGGCTGTGTGGTAAGAATGTTGCTTCCCAAGCACATGGTTCCGGGTTCAGTGGTCCCTCACTGCGTTCAATGGTCCCCCAAAAAGTTCAATGGTCCCTCACTGCGTTCAATGGTCCCAAAAAGTTCAGTGGTCCCTCACTGCGTTCAATGGTCCCCCAAAAGTTCAATGGTCCCTCACTGCGTTCAATGGTCTCCCACTGCGTTCAATGGTCCCTCACTGCGTTCGCTTGCGAAGCGATGGTGGGGCACAAACACAATCACACATACACTGAAACATATATATACTCACACACATATGTGTGTGTATATATTCGATGGGCTTCTTCCAGTTTCCATATTCCAGACCCACTCACAAGGCTGTGATTGGTCCAAGGCTATAGTTGAAGACAATTTCCCAAAGTTCCATTCATTGAGATTGAACCTGAAGTAGTTTGATCGAAAAGGAAGCTTGTTACCATACGCCCACCTCTGCGCCTATATGTTATTAATTTATTTCGGCAAATTTCAATATATTTTATTGCATATATATATTTGTGGTCAGTAACACTACCGTTGCCACACTCCTTGAAGTTTGATAAATTCACTAGAGTTACTATCACTTGCAGACAAACGAGAAACCTGTTATATATTAATTGGTGCAGTAACTGAAATGTGTTCAAGATAAAGAAGATTCTAAACAATTCCGTACGGATGGAGAACTTAGGTTTTCGTTCGTAAAACTATTAGCAAATCACATACACGATATAGTTTAAAATATGTAGTTTAAGCAATAAATACTTGGAATATTCAAGCACAGTTATCTCTTACAATCGCCTATTAAATGTAATATTAGACTTAGCTTTTGAAAGTAATAGCGTAATTAAGACAGTGTGCACAAACATTATAATTGAATATTGGTTTGAAAAATAGCTATTCGTTGGCATATCAATAGATTTTGATCAGACACTTTTTCGCAAAGAGATTGAGATAAAAATGGGAACAAATAATTAGTTTTAAACAAAAGACAGGAGGATAAGAAGAGCTTGGTTAGAATCGGATGCAGACGGCTTGTGTTTATATAATAGTTGTAGCACTTAAACTATTATTTGGGACGAGGAAGATTGTAGGTGGTCGGTCGGCTTACTGTAAATGGAAAGTATACTTCACTCTAATCACATCCTGCTGTCTTATAAAAGGGTAATATAGATATCATAATGTAATATTTAGTATACATGTGTCGCCGCTTATCACGGAGGGTTGGTTCTAAATAGACGCAGAAAATTTTAGGTAAGTTAAAATATGTTTGTGATATATTTGAACTGCTAAAAGACAAATTCACTGCAGCTACCG
>NC_142933.1:105470711-105473211 GCF_046866305.1 Octopus bimaculoides
AAGAAAGAGGTAAATATTCGAATAGGAATAGTAGTGTATATACAAAATGATGAGAAATATTGCCTATGTATAAGTCTATATATTTCCGTGTGCATCTTCTCCTTTATGCATATGAGTTAAATATATTCATTTATGTATGCAGATATATGTATACACACCCATCAATATAGATAGATAGATAGATAGATACGTATACACACACACACACACACAAGCACACACACACACACACACACACACATATATATATATATATATACATATATATATATATATATATATATATATATATATATATATATATATATATATATATATATATATATATATATATATATATATATACATATATATATATATATATATATATGGGAGAATATACAAAAAATAACAACAGACGAGGACAGGTGGTGTAAATATATACATACATACAGGTGTATACATATATATGGATTTTTTTTCTTAATGTTAACTTGTTTGTTTCGTAATGGAATTGAAATACATATTTAATCATAAAACATTAAAGATATAAGCAGAAGAAACGAATCTATTCCTAAACTAAACACGCCTCCATCATTTTACCAATTCCCTTGCTGCAGAAATCTAAGGTGAGATTCACAAATCACATTATATGTCACTCCTGTTGGCTATGTAGAAGAAAGTAGGTGAACACCATTTCAACGATCATTGAGAAGTGACAAAAAACCCAAATAAACAAATCTTATGCATTTTCCTAATTATTTTCCTCGTTAATTATTTAAGTATGTCAGTCATTTAAAAAAACATTAAAAAAGAAACAAATGATAAATTAGTTCGAATTATAGATGTAGTAATGACGATTTCCTTTCAGCCAAGTCAGAAATTGTAAATCTTAATTCCTGAATATTTTTAAACTGCTAATTGCATTTAATGAAAATTTTGTCTTACATTGTCACAAGGTATTATTATTGTAATTAGTATAGTTTAGTAAAACGTAACAAACAAACATTAGGATTACAACTTTCGCCATTAAACAAGGTCTGAAATATACTTCAAAATAATTAACCTGTAATAAAGGTTCATAAAATGTTAAAATATCTCATTAAGCATTCATCTAGTAATTAGTTACGTATTATTGTAATTAACTTCTTATTTAAGTGTTTATGAATGCGGTGTGCATAATTGAGGTAATATTTAATTAAAACAATGAAAGTTAGAAAACTTAGGTAGCGGGCTGGCAGCTTCGTTACCCAGCCGATAAATTGCTTAGCGACATCTCGTCAGTAAATACGTTCAGAGTTCAAATTACGCCGAGATGGATTTTATTTTTCATCCCTTAGAGATCGATGAAATAAGTACCAATTGAATACTGAGGTTGAAGCAATCCAATCACCCCGCTTCTCCATATTTGCTGGCCTTCTGCCAAAATTTGAAATCAATATTAAATAAAACTTAGAAAACTGTGACGGCGATCTGGCAGAAACAGTTAACGAGTCGGAAACATCCTTCCGACTTGACATTCTGCGTTCAAATACCACCGTTGTTGACCTAGCCTTTCTTCCTTTCGGGGTCATATACAAGTAAGTAACGGTATAACACCGGGTCGATGTAATCGACGCAATCCTCCTGCACTTCAAACCAATATATAATTAAAATAGTCATCTATGATGCATGAGGACGATTTGGGTTCAACACAACTATCAAGATGAGTAAACAGTTATCCTAGCAGCCACCGTTGTGTGTGTTAATTAATAAAGCATTAAAAGAGAATGACTGTCTTCAGACACAATAATATATATATATATATACATATATATACGACGGGCTTCTTTCAGTTTCCATCTACCAAATCCACTTACAAGGCTTAGGTCGGCCCGAGGCTATAGTAGAAGACGCTTGCTCAACGTGCCACGCAGTGGGACTGAACTCTGAACCATGTGGCTGGTAAGCAAGCTACTTCTCACACAGCCACTCCTAATGACTGTATATGGATTGGGGTATTGTTCATTCTAATTGGGGCCAGATACTCTGCTCTGGAGGGCAAGTGATGAATTAAAGAGGAGAGAAAAGATTGTAAAATAATTCTACATTTTTATACCTTACACAAAACCGTGGCGACGAAAGAGGAATTCTATGAATACAAAGTATAATTCGTAATTTTATTAATGAATGAATGAAACTGGTGAGGTAAAAATTATCACTGATATTTGGGAGGTTCCTGTTGTTTCTGATGTTAAGCAGCATTAGGCAGGAGAAGCAGAATGCCGAATGTGTTATCAGATTTGTTGGAGAGGAATGCGATTATGTTGATTGGGTGAGAGTGCATAAATAGCGTTTGGTATTTGCGTTGAGGTATAGGAAAGAGAATGCTTTCTCTACTTTTCACGTTTCCTGAAGTGTTGTTAGATGTTTTATGCGTAGATTTCGTTTTATTTTTCTGCTAGAAAATATTTATTTTGTAACGTTGTGGTTTTATGTATTGTAAATATATGGAGGAGAAATACATTACAACTGAAACACA
>NC_142933.1:105478211-105488211 GCF_046866305.1 Octopus bimaculoides
AGCTGAGAACGTTAAGACAGACGAAAGAATTTTGGTGACCGTGCTAATAATTCTACTATCTCACCACCTTGTGGACGAAATATATTGCAGAGCTGCAGATAAAGGAGAAATATTTATGAGTGTGAGGTGGGGAGAATATTATAAGAGTAAAAAGCAAACGCATCGAGATGGGCAGGGATGTCACGTACTATGTGAGAAAAACCACAGAAGAAAACTAAAACAAAAAATGGCTATTAGATATAGAAGACTAAACAAGCACAATGGCTCTAAGCTTTGCAAGGATAACGTTCTACTGACTGTTGACCAAAAGACTTTGTGAACAAAATATTTTCTCTGATTTGTGAATAGAGCGACTGGGAATATATTTCAGATACATCAATAGAGATCGAAGCGAGAAACCAACTTTTAATTGAATAATCAAAGAACTATTAGAATATTTCTATAAAATATCCAACAAGTAGAGAAAAACTGTATCCATGCAAGTGTCGATAGTTTAAGCTTATGTGATCAAAGATAAATACGAAAGCAAAGATAGGCAAGTGTTTGAGGAGAGTAAATGGATTTGTTGCTTTTATGACTTTCTAAAAAGATAATATCAACGTAAAAGAAATAAATACAACCTTGAATTGAATCTTGGTTATGTTCTGAGGAAGTCTACTTCTTAATCGTTACTGTGATACCACGTGATCGGTCTCTGGTTTTGATACACATTCATGCTTATATACATCCATACATTCATAAATACACACATCTATCAATTGGTCTATCTATCTATCTATCTATCTATCTATCTGTCTTTATATCGTGTTTGTGTGTGTATGTGGATGTATGTATATATATATATATATATATATATATATATATATATATATATATAGGGGTAAGCTCATTTGCATGCGACTTTCTAGTGTCAAAGATTTTCAGAAAAGTGTCATGGAATACAACACTACCCCCCCCCCCGCTCACGCAATCAAACACAAATACAGCAAAAAATCAACAAAACACACGCTCAAACACACACAGTATGTGTGTGTAATTTTGACTTTCTGGGCGTCTTCAAGAGGAAGTAACTATCTCTGAATCCGCATCACCATATGGTTGGCCAGCTTTAAACAGTTGCTCTTTAAAACTTATAATTTTTACGTCAGTTTCCGAAAGAAACTTTTGTTTCATAAGAATGAAAAAGATATTTGACATTACAATTTGGATATATTGGAAATTAGGATTATTGCAATGTATAAAGTAACAAACAGTTAGCAAACAAAGAGATTAGACCTACAACAAGATCTGGATCGGTCGAATATCAAAACATTGGGATCAAATATGGTGTTTGAGGTATTGTACACAGAGTGGGGTGAGCTGTGGTCTGTATTCAGAATTAACTTAATCGTTATGCGATGTGCAATAACTCAATAATACTATAATAGTACATGAAGTCATTTCATCGGTTTGAACATAATTCTGAAAGTACTCAGTAAAATGCTCAGTTAGCTTATATATTCTTTTCTACGCTAGGCACAAGGCCCGAAATATTGTGGGAGGGCAATCGATTAGAACGACCCCAGTACGCAAATGATACTTAATTTATCGACCTCGAAAGCATGAAACGCAAAGTCGACCTCGGCAGAATTTGAACTCAGGACGTAGCGGCAGACAAAATACCGCTAAGCATTTTTCCCGGCGTGCTAACTTTTCTACCAGCTCACCGCTTTAATTAGCACATTTCTACTCTACACTAGGCACAAGGCCTGAAATTTCGGAGGGGTCCAGTCGATTATATCGACCCCAGTGTGCAACTGGTACTTAATTTATCGACCCCAAAAAGATGAGAGGCAAAGTCGACCTCGATGGAATTTGAACTCAGAACATAAACACAGGCGAAATACTGGTAAGTATTTCGTCCGGCGTGCTAATGATTCAGCCAGCTTGCCGCTTTATTTATCACATATATCGTAAAATTATAACATCGAAGAAATATTTAGGAAAACTCAACGAAAATATTTTGCGAAATTCGTAAAGAACAATAAAAGTTCTGTATCATTAAATTGTGGTAATCCGAATATTTAATGTCAAAAAGGTGTTTAGTTCATACTAGTTACTTAATCGATACTTAGGTGGAATCTTCCGAGATTTCGCCATAAATTGCCCGAGGTCTTCCAGATTTAGTTTGCAATTAACTGAACTCAACATCATAAATGGTCAAGATCATTTCACGTGTTTCTCAACAATTTTGAGAGCCACGGGGGTCAAGACTGACCACTTCGATGCCCACTGCCTTATATGATATTCGTTCTTGATGTGTGTGTGTAGTGTATTTAAACGGATCGTATATGGTTCTTAGTATCATAGGCATCCCCGTGTTTCGGTTACTCACGTTATGTGATGTTGCTTTTGTGGAAATTGCAAAGTGTGATCATTAATTTCGGGATACGGTCTGTAATATCGTTTTCACTGGAACTTGAATAGCGTAAATTTAAACTGTTAACAATTTAAAACTACACTTTCATCTTAGCCCAATGGCCACTTGCGTTTTAGTTCAGATCAAAGTATATAGTTAACGATTTGAAAAACCATCATCACATTACTCACATATATACACAAACACATACACATATATATATGTAATGAACATGATGCAAGTATATATGCATATACGTATATATATATCTATGTATATATATATATATATATATATATGTATATATGTATATATATACATATATATATATATATATATATATATATATATATATATATATATATATATATATATATATATATATATATATATATATATATATATATATATATATATATATTTACATATATATATATATATATATATATATATATATATATATATATATATATATATATATATATATATATATATATATATATATATATATATATATATATATATATATATATATATACACATATATTTTTATATATGAATATAGGCATATATATTTATATATATGAATATATATACATATGTATGTGTGTGTTTCTAACATCAACACCAATACAACGAACAACAGCAACAGTAATATTAGTAGATAAGAAAATCCGTTTCAAACGAAAACATATAGCGTGGCACTGTAGCGTATTTTAAATGTTGACTGAATTGACTTTGATCTTAGGTCTGTGAGGATTGACTTCAAAGTAAACAGCCGCCGAAATACAATTAGTAAGAACAATATGACCACTACACCCGCAACAGCGTCCGCCCACAATCACTAACATCTAAACCAATGACACCTACATCATCCTCTCTATCAAACCAGCAATGTTTTTAATCGAACTCGCTGCAACTGCTATCAGAATGTACGAACGTGCACGTGTATCTGTGTGTGCGTTTCTCGACAACTTTGAGAGTCACAGGGGTCAAGACTGACCACTTCGATGCCCAGTGCCTTATATTATATTCTCTTTTGATTTGTATATACTGTATTTAAATAGATCGTACATGGTTCTTAGTATCACAGGCATCCACGTGTCACAGCTACTCAGGTTATGCGCGGGTGCAGATCTCGGTGATAGTAGCAAATATTCCAATAATTGTGATTGTGTATGAGTGTCCGTGTATGTGTGTGTGTGTGTGTGTATTTGTTTGTGTTACGTATTAAGTGAGGGGTGTAAGAAAACAATTGCCTATAAAATCTGGTGACCCTTCAGCTAACTTTAATCATGTATTACTTTCTCTTTCTCAGTCCACTTTTTAACTCATTTTCATTATAACATCTATAGGAATAAGACATATTTTCCACTCACAAAACAGATCTTTCATGAGCCATTTATTTTTTAATACGTATTTCTTGCGGATAATTAATCGTCGTTGCTGTTTGGTTTGCCTTCATTTTAAGATGTCTAGGAAGAAGCTATCAATTAAACCTAAGTGTATTAGAGTGAAAAGGAAACATAAAGTGAATACGCTGGTTATTAAACTTTAAAAACTTCTGCATCAAGTCTTTAAAAAGACTTCATGCGGAAGTCAAACGACGTTTGCAAAAAATATTAAATCTTGCATTGTCTACATTGAAAGTAATAAATAACAGCAAGAAGAATATTATGTCATGTGGTGACGGAGTTACCCCGTTAACTGCCCGGACCTTATTTTCCCAAAGATTTAAAGTAATGTATGATATGGAACGATTTTTTAGTGTATAGATTGAGGATCAAAATCGGTGTAATGTGCCAATAAACACGATGATAATTTATAAAAACGAAGAATATAGTGCAGAAAGCGGAAGGTGAAAGTTCTAATGAAAAACCATTTTTAATTCGCAATGGTGAATTTGAAAGGTTTAAGAATTTCAATAACAATAAAATGACTGGTGAAACTGTAGCCCTGATACAGAGGCTACAAATAATCATCCTGAAATGATGGCTGAAAGGGACTACACACCAAGACAAGTATACGATGATGATGAAACTGCACTGTTCTGGAAGCACATGTCTGTTAGAACTTCATTTTTCGAGAAGATGTTGGTGATAATGAACAAGAAAATAGTAAATATTGCACCTAATTCTCCAAGGAAGATTCATTCCATCACCACAACCCCTTACACAACAGTCAACATCTTTTGTGTTGAGAATGTTCCCTTACGATACTAAGATTTTTATTGGTTCCCTAAGTATTCCACGCGAAATATGTTTTTGTTTTTACGTATCTATTTGGTACCGTGTCTGTTTAGAAATAGTTATTTACATACATAAAGAAGGTGATCGTGTTGTTTATTCCCTGTTGTTTTCTTATGCTCTCTTTATTTACCAAAAAAGTCCATATACATATATATATATATATATATATATATATATATATATATATATATATATATATAGAGAGAGAGAGAGAGAGAGAGAGAGAGAGAGAGAGAAAGAGTCCCAGATGAACCTACCTCGCGGCAGGAGGTGCAAATGAGGGTTGCTAAATCAAACTCCATTCTTCACCAAGTGCCACATATTGTAGGAGGCTCCCTGTAATAACAGTGTAGCGACACGGTGGTGCATCAGCATGGCCGCAGCTCTAAGCTGAACGTTTCAAAATATATATATATATATACATATATATTTATATGAACTTGCATAACCTGCATATTCATGTAAATATATATGCATGTGTGTATGCAAGATTTTTTTTATGTGAAATCGTGTGTTGAAACATATATATATGTATATATGAGTGTGTGTATGTGTGTGCATCGATATGTATATACATATATATATATATATATATATATATATATATATATATATATATATATATATATATATATATATATATATATACACACACACACACACACATATATATATATATATATATATATTTATATATATATATATATATATATTTATATACATATATATATGCGCGTAGGGACAACTGACGAAGGGGTATAGACTTTATGCTGCATGTCTCATTTCTCTGTTTTTTTCGCTGTTCGAAAAAAGTATGTTTTCTGTTTTTGTTTTTATGTTTTCGTTTCTCATTGTGTTTAACGTTTTTTTTTTTTTATGTCCTGTACCCATATTTGCATGTATGTATACATATAGATGTAAGTATGTACATATATGTATGGATATATGCATATATTTATATATTATTTATATTATTATATATTATTTATATTATTATATATTTACATATGTATTTATATATGGATGCGTGTATATTAGATATACATAGACGCATACTAGCATAAGACTCATTATGACATTGTTACATAATCCACAACGGTGTAAGAGCAGCGGAGGCATTTTCAATTAAACCTATCTCACTTACACTACACCGAGTGACTCTACGCTTTACGCATCGCCAGTGACATGTGATTGTGGGCCTTTATTTATCAGTAGTGCTGATTTAACAACAATTAAAATAAACATTAGAAAACCACCACAAACAATAATGATAATAGTCATAGCAACTCTAACAAATAAACAACAGCAATGTAGAATCCCAAATAATAACAGCATCAACGAAGAAAGCGCAGTGGTGTTATGAATATTTTATAGAAATCCTTTGATCCACATATTTTTGAGTTTATCTGTAGTTTCTTTTTTAATAATATTAAGCGTATCAATGAAAAAGTTCCTCTCGAACCGGGAGCCCATGGATATAAAGTGGAATTAATCTCGTAAATGTCAGTTAAAAAAGTAGATATACATTCATATATATATATATATATATATATATATATATATATATATATATATATATATATATATATATATATTCGTCAAATGAATAGTGCATGTAATAATGAAGCTATGTTTTATTTCTGTGATGCCGAGTTTAGTTATAAAGACAGAGTGGGGGTGGCGGAGAGGGGGGGTCATTGAATAGTTAAGAGGCATGGCGACCGACTCACCAATTACGAAAGCATTAGGAGGCATAAAATGAAATACACTTTAATGTCGATAACAAAAAAAGCTACAAGATGAAATAAATATGAGCGGCTTAAGCTGATATCAGAAAAGGATATACAAATAAATACACATATACTCATATGCATATGTATATATATATATATATATATATATATATATATGTGTGTGTGTGTGTGTCTGTGTGTGTGTGTGTGTGTGTATGTATGTATGTATGTATGTATGTACGTATGTATGTACGTATGTATGTATGTATGTATGCATGTGTGCGTATGTATATATGTGTATATATGTATATATATATATATATATATATATATATGTGTGTGTGTGTGTGTGTGTGTGTGTGTGTGTGTGTACACGAGCATGAGCATACGCTTGTATATCTGAGTAGATCTGTATAGAAGTACATATACATAATCACACATACATGCATACACATATGTACACACACATACATTCATAGTTACATACATACATCGGCATACATAAATGTATAAACAATACGTATAGTTATGTTCCTTACGTGTATATATCTGCGTGTGTGTATACGTATGTGTGTGCGTGCCTGTGAGAGAGGGCGAGTATAACTGTGTATGTATGTGTGTATGTATGTGCCTGTGTGCATGTATGTAAGCACGTGTGTATATGAGCAAATTTGACAGACGAAACGATTGGCATTTATGTATTTAGATCCAATAAATCGTATCTTATACGCCAATGCATAATCGAAAAGAATATCTAAATAAGTCAATAAACAAACTATAATACAATAACATAAGAAAAATCATATTACTTCCATGAAATTATCTTTGCACCCTCCCATACATATATATACGTACACACATAAATACTCATGTTCTCGTATATAGAAATTATATGCGCATGTGGGTGTGTATGCCCCTTGATATAAACGTATGCAAATCGAAAACGTATTTGCTATTAGATTATAGAAACGATAGGCTTATCAATAAATTAAGACCGAGTACTACTTCATAGAATATCATTCATGCTAAACTTGGTTTGCATGTCGTTGAAGGTCACAGGATATTATACAGATAACGTAAAAGTTCATAGGAATTACGCTTTCCATATTCGTAAAAATCGGCTTAAATACACCATAGCCTATCTAGAATATTTCTTTACCTTTTTCATCTCTATAGCTTATCTTTTGCACATATACACACGTGCTCACAGATATATTATCTGATGTGGAGGCGCAATGGCTCAGTGGTTAGGAGAGCGGACTTGCAGTCGTGGGATCGCGGTTTCGATTCCCAGTTCAGGCGTCGTGAGTGTTTATTGAGGGAAAACGCCTAAAGCTCTACGAGGCTCCGGCAGGGTGTGGTTGGGTAGCGAACCCTGTTGTACACTTTCACCACAACTTTCTCTCACTCTCTCTTCCTGTTTCCCTTGTACCTATATTTCAAAGGGGCCAGCCTTGTCACACTGAATCTCCCCCGAGAACTACGTTAACGGTACACGTGTCTGTGGAGTGCTCAGCCACTTGCACGTTAATTTCACGAGTAGGCTGCTCCGTTGATCGAATCAGCTGGAATCCTCGTCGTCGCAACCGACAGAGTACAACGATTATCTGTGGCTTGTTTATCTACTAATACCTGCCTCAACTATTCATGATTATATTCACAACTAGCTGATAAACATGTGTGTATGTGTGTGTGTGTGTGTGTGTGTGTGTGTGTGTGTGTGTGTGTGTGTGTGTGTGTGTGTAAGTGTAGTTGTTGATGTTTAACTTTATAACTTTACGTTATAATAGAAGCAATTTTGCATTATTCTGGTGGGTTACTCAGTACTCTTTTAGATTGCAAATTTATTATTCTTAAAAAGGAACATTATTGACAGTGATTCCGATGTTTCAGATGGCTAAGCCGTCACTGTTAATAATATTCTTGTTTAAGAATTATATGCGTGTGAGTGTGTCCGTGTGAGTGTGTGTATATATGTGTGTGTGTGTGTGTTTGCATGTATGTATTTACGTATATATATATATATATATATATATATATATTTGTATTTGAGCAAATATGTATACTTGATCGCAGATCTTATCACTGTTTCCTTAGGATCTTTCAAATGGCTTTTCCATTTTCAATATCAAAAGCCGCAGTCAATACTTTATTCCTGAAATTGACTAACAGAACAGATTCCATCCGTTTCTCACCTTTCCAAGGTACAAATTTAATTTGTGGCCTGTGGGAAGAGCCATTCTAACAATGCATCCTGCCCTAACTCTTCGAAACACTTAGTTTTAGAATGGTGGCAGCTGATGAAGAAAATTTCTCTATGTGCCCTGTGTGTTTTCTGTACTCTGTTTATCATTTTGTCCACGTTTTTTTTTCAACGTCCTGTCCCCAGATATGCATCTGTATATACATGTAGATGTAGGTATATACATACATGTACGTATATATGCATATATTCATATATTATTTGTCTTACATGATCGAACGCACGCGTCATCCTTGCAAGTAAGTTTCAACTTTATTTTTCTGACGCGACTCTATCTATCTTTGTATCTTTCTATGCCTCTCTTTCTTCCTTCTATTGTTCTTCTCCTCTCCCCTTCACTACTATATCTCTCTCTTCTTCCCTGTCTCTCGTTGCTCACCTATATTCTACTTCCTCCCCTTTTTCTCCCTCTACCACTCTTTCTCCTTACCCCTCGCTGGTCACATGTGTCCGGGTACTACTTCCTTTCTTACCTTGGCCGTCGCCAAGCTCGCACGAACTATTCTTCGTCACTCTTCCTGTCAGTTCGTTGCTTCACAGCGTTCAGTATACACATATATTTTCCACGTCTGGCCGTATAGCCTTTCTTGTTCATTTTCACTGTTTCGTTTTCCTGTCTTGTTTTCTGTCTGCCACTACATTCCTCCACGGTACAAATTTAATTTGTGGCCCGTGGGAAGAACCATTCTAACAATGCGGCCTGCCCTAACTCTTCAAAACGCTTAGTTTTAGAAAGGTGGCAGCTGATGAAGGAAATGTTCTCTATGTGGCCTGTGTGCTTTCTGTATTCTGTTTATCATTTTGTCGACGTTTTTTTGCAAAGACCTGTACCCAGATATGCATCTATATATACATGTAGATGTAGGTATGTACATATATGTACGTATATACTCATATATTATTTGTATTATATATATATATATATATATATATATATATATATATATATATATGTGTGTGTGTGTGTGTGTATATATATATATATATATGCCGACTTGTTTAGCAAATGGAAAATTGGTGGAATTGAGAGCTTCCTTACACAATCGCAATTGCGCTGGGTTAGCCATGTCGCCAGAATGAGTGACGAAAGAATACCCAAAGTCCTTGTCTACAGCCAGCTTGAGAATGGGAACAGGAATGTTGGTCGATCATGGCTCAGATATAAGGACAAGCTGAAGAGTGATCTCTTCGAAATGAGAATAGCTCACAACACGTTTGAGCGAACAGCTTTGGAACGAACAAAATGGAGATTGTTGTGTCAAAATGGTATTAAAAACTTTATTGGAACCAGCATTAACAGGCTTCGAGGTGCAAGGCAAAGGAGAAAAGCTGCTGCAAATAGACCACCAGTACCGAC
>NC_142933.1:105495711-105505711 GCF_046866305.1 Octopus bimaculoides
CGATAACACCTAAATCCCCACGAGGTTCTAGCACGGGGGTGGCGACCCCTGTTGTACTCTTTCGTCACAACTTTCTCTCACTCTTTCTGTCTGTTTCTTGAGTAACGCTGCGATGGATTGGCGTCCCTTCCAGCTGGGGGGAACACATACGCCATAGAAACCGGGAAACCGGGTCCATGAGCCTGGCTAGGCTTGAAAATAGCGCATAAATGAATACATGAATAAATGAAATAGGTCAGATTTATTTGTGGTTAATTGGAATAAAATACAGAGGAGCAGATATTAACGTAAAAAATATGTATAGTTTAATATTTATTTCTCAGATTTTAAAAACGCTATGCAACACGGAAGTAAGTCATGTAGTCGTTTTCTTCGATGTATATATCATTTTCACATAATTTTCCCTTTATTTTCCAATATTTCGAGCCATTCATCAGCCTCGGTAGTAATATTTTGCATTTAATACAAGGCATATTGAGCTTATGTGAAGGCGAGCAGCCCAGTAGTGAAGCAATATTCCAAAAAGATGCAATTTAACTCGAAACAAAGCGGCAACGTAATTCTCCGTTTTATTTCACAATTTTGGCTCTCATCATCAAAGAAATTTTATTCCCTATGCACTATAGAAATTACAAGAAGTAATATTTTGTGATAAAAGAATCGTCCAAATTCTCATTCGGTATATGGGTCACAGTATGGATCAGCAATTAGGGCAGTCTAAATTATGAATAAAAGGAAAAGGCATAGCTATAAATTCTTTTGTTTATTTATTTGTTTGTTTGTTTTTATTTCCCGGAAAACATCAAGCATCATATTATTTACTAACGGTTAAGTTTTGTTTGTCTGATTCATTTTCCTCGAAATTAAATTTATTAAGAGACTCAAAACATCGTGACTGGGTAGCAGACAGTTGAACTTATTAGACGAGAGTAAGAGGTTATCTGAGAGAAATTATAATACTAAATATAATTAGAGACAAATTATAGATAAAAGTGAATTCAAACAGAGGCAAAGGGTAAAAAGTAGCCAAGATAATAGATAGGGATGCAATCTAGAATTATAATTAGTGTTACTTAAATACTACATATATTAAGGAACAATATCGATTTAGTGAAATTGGCTAAGTTTAGTCAAGTGTTTTACTCCTATTCAAAGAAGAAATCTTTCAGAATCTTATTAGCAATTTTGAATTATCATAACCTTTATCCTTCTTCACTTTCATTTATATAATTTGTTTAAACATTTTTTCTTTCACTACCAGCAGAGAAACACATACACACTCACAAATCTATATCTTTGCTTCGATGTTTCTTTGACCTCTCCGTGTTTGTGTTCCTTATTAAAAATAAATAAACCTGTTTGTACGTGTATATATGTACACACGTATACATATTCATAGATGCATGCACATATATACTCCTAAATCTTTGATTTATTATCGTGTTTTAGTAATTTTACTATGACCATGTCTTGAGGTTCTTAGGCGATCGATTCCTTGCTGGTAATCTTTTTCTTTTTCTTTTTTTAGTTTACTGCTTATATTTTGTCTCTTTACCTGGAATCGAACACGGATACCAGCGAGCGACGCAACACTTGCTGTTAAGAGCTTAGAGGTATGATACGTGCACACACACAGACACACTCACAAATGCTGATATTTGTATATGCTGGGGCACCACGGTGGTGCTCCAGCATTAACAAATGTTCGTTTTGTTTTTTTTCGACCTCGAAACTCATGTTTTTCAAAGCCTGATACTTATCCTGTCAGTTATGTTTTGCTGAAGCTCGAGGTTACTGAGACGTAAAATAAAACCCGTTGTCGAGAAGAGGTGAGAATCAGGCATATATTATAAACTTTGTTGCCTATGAGGTAGAGGTCACAGTAACGCTTTAAGATGACACAATCGAAAAGAAAAATTACGTCGATTTAAGCGAAGGCACTTTTAAAGGACGTTATGCAAATCACCAGTCTTCTTTCCAGCATATCCATAAAAGTAAATCCTCGCGCGAGGTTTGAAAACAAACTGCATACCACATGGTCGTGGAAGATCGAAGTGAAATCTGTCCTTCCTATCAATAATATATATATATATATATATATATATATATATGTATCTGTATGAAGCTAAATTCATAAGTTCTAAAATTGCAGAAGAATTCGTTACTAGGCAGTTTAGCTTAATGGTAAAGCACTAATAACAGGGATGTGAGTTCGTGTCTAATGACTAGCAGGTAACGTATTCTTTTGCAATGTATGGATAATTTATCCTGATCACGCTATCTATTAGCATTATCACGCGTTTGAGAATAAAAAAAATTATTTCTGTATATATATATATATATATATATATATTGTGTATGTGTGTGTTTGCGTGTACGTAATTTTTTTTAATATCTATCATCCGTTTTTTCTCGCTTACCTGCACGGCATGTAGGCTATTTACAGGATCGCCCGGGCTATTACATCTGGAAAAATGGCGCCATGGTCTAACCCTTTAGCTTCCTATTACTGGGATGTGAGATTTTAAAACTTTTCTCTCCTTTCACCATTCTCTGACATGTGGACAAATTTTATTACCCCGAATACTTAAGATGAAAATGACATTCCTGAATGTACCCTTTCAACCGGCTCATTCTATACCCTTTCGGTGAAAAAATACTCCATGTTAAATTTTATTTAATTTTAATTCACCTGAGAAAAAAAAAATAGTTTTGTTTTTATATGATGTAATTTATTTGTTCATCAACAAAAGAAATCACGTCTGGAACACCTGTGGTGAACCTCTCTACAATTGTGTTATTATTTACACTACACCTCATTCGAAACCTTCCTTGTATCATAGGAATCTGGGCCAACAGTGGAACGTGGAATGCGTACCATAGTGTGCTTCTTTTTAAAAATTACATATACGTTGAGTGATTTTGTTCAATATTTGTGCATGTATGCGTAGCTAGAAGGGCAGATCCGCAAATCTGGTAAGAATGTGTGTGTCTGTACTCACTGTTGCCACTGTTCTCGATTCTAACTTTGTGTCTTACTTGTTAAAATATTTCGATTTTATTGGATATTGTAAATAGTGATATACATAATACATACATACACATATATGCGGACATTAACTTCGGTGTGTATTCTGTTAAATGTGATATATAGGATACAGGTATGTATCAAAATTTAATGATTTTATATCGAAGTTTATTCGAATTTCTTTATTCGTTCTTTGTATTTAAATCCAGAACAATAACGCAGCTATGGATGATACGGTTTATGAACTTCTCAGCCTCCACTTCACAAGAAAATGTTTAGTATTGCATGATATTGATGCATTTTGTAATAGGTAGCAAAGAAAATTATGTTGGAACGAATGTTTAAAATTGTCATCGCCAGATAAGAATAGCGCCTTACTTTCAATATTTATATTGTGTGTTGCATCTATGAGTTGATTTCT
The DNA here is from genome assembly GCF_046866305.1 of Octopus bimaculoides. NCBI lineage: Eukaryota > Metazoa > Mollusca > Cephalopoda > Octopoda > Octopodidae > Octopus > Octopus bimaculoides. Next base: position 105,499,161 of record NC_142933.1, read on the forward strand.
GGTTGTATTTTCCTTTTGCTAAACCTTTTATACAAAATCTAGTTTAGCGAGGAATTCTGTACAGGATGGTAGCTTTATCGGTTAATGTTTTTGTTTTATCAGTTTTTCTCCAAAGCTCTGTTGCCAGAAAATAAAGAGAAGAGAGAAAATGTAAGAGAAAGTGTAAAGGATGGAGTGAAACTAAACTTCAAATAAACTGAAGTTACGTCAACCAGATATTGAAAGAAATGCATTATTGGTGAGCAGGCCGTGGAAGAAGAGGCTGTGTTTGTTGTCTTTGCTGGAATCCAGCGCTGAAAGAAATGGGAGATGCTCAAAAGAAATTTACAGAAGAACAGCTTTGAGAAAGGCTGAAATGTTAGAACTGGAGAAAATTAAGGAAGATAAAGGAGCGTCGCAAAGAACAAAGGATACAAAATCAATGATATATTCAGTAATGATGTGTGGATGCACAAGCTCTACAATTAACAAACAAGATAGAAGGAAAATTGATGCATTGAAAATGTGGGTCTAGCGAAGATTATTGGCAATATCGTGGATAGAGAGAATACCTAAAGAATCAATACGGCATGAATTGAAACATGGCGTTACTTTGGAAGCATTGATTGACAAATATAATAATTCATTGGTCACATTATAAGGTCGGATGGCATGAGAAAGAGCATGAAGTTATGGAACACAAAAGGGGATGACCATGACAGGGGTGAATAGCTGGTGTGGATGAAGAATGTGAATAATGAGGCAGTCTTGAATAAGCTCCAGACATGTGAGATAAATAGGAATAATTACATCCAGTATATGCATGAGAGCGGCAGCAAAAGAAAATGATTTGAGGACACACGCACATACGCACATCTGTACATTCTTCCCGCGACACACAGGGATACAAATAAATATTCTATTATGTATAGATACTACGCACACGCATACAGACATGAACCTATACACACTCTCACAAATGCACATATCGAAACATCCACACATGACAAGCCTGACTCAAATAGTCGTGCTTTCTGTTTAAATAGATGAAAATAGCTTGCATAATATTACATTCCAACTAACCAACGTTACAAATATAAGACAACTACCAAATTATCGCTGTGCCATTTCAAATCGTACGCGAATTTCTAATCGTATTGTAATTTCTAGTTTTAACTTTCAAATAGTCTGTGGTCTGAGATAATTTTTGTGTGAGAAATATATTTTCGAAACACTTTTTCGCATAACTCTACACATTACACCAATGTATGCTTATACGCGCATACATACACGCACATATACACGCACATACTAACACCCACGTATCTATAGAGAGGATTAATGTATACGCACCAAAAAATAGTTCGACGGTCATTGAAATTTCAGTTAATAAGTTATTAGATTCCGAAACTTTAATAAATTGCAAATGGAACCGTTTGGCTGTATGAATATAATTGGTTGAAACTTCTTCGGAAACAATATATTGTTAGCATAAAATATGACAAGCAGGAATTTCACGTATAATTCGTATTTTGTTTTATTTTTTTTTCAACAGCTGCTTCATTAATAGAAACATCATTAGAGGTAGAATTACATAATTGGAATACGTAATTAATATATTTAAATTAATTTAATTTCAATTGAAGAAACTTAATTTAAAAGCTGTGCTTACCCAAACCATCTGGAACATAATGTTATGTTTATCTGAAAACTGCTATTGCTTTAAGAGTATTTGATGACAATAATGATGATGATCATCATGATAATCATCATGATCACGACCATAATAATAATAATAATAATAATAATAATAATAATAATAACAATAATAATAACAATAATAATAACAATAATAATAATAATAACAATACTAATAATAATAATAACAATAATAATAATAATAATAATAATATTGATAATAATATGTGTTGTTTAGGGCACTCCGTCGCTTACGACTACGAGGGTTCCAGTTGATCCGATTAATGGAACAGCCTGCTCGTGAAATTAACGTGCAAGTTGCTGAGCACTCCACAGATACGTGCACCCTTAACGTAGTCCTCGGGGATATTCAGCGTGACACAGTGTGACAAGGCTGACCCTTTTGAATTACAGGTACAACAGAAACAGGAAGTAAGAGTGAGAGAAAGTTGTGGTGAAAGAGTACAGCAGGATTCGCCACCATCCCCTGTCGGAGCCTCGTGGAGCTTTTTTAGGTGTTTTCGCTCAATAAACACTCACAAACGCCCGGTCTGGGAATCGAAACCGCGATTTTATGACCGTGAGTCCGCTGCCCTTACCACTGGGCCATTCCGCCTCCACTAATAATAATCATAATAATAAATAAATGAGCCCTTTTAAAGCCTAACCAGGTTCATGGGCCCGGTTTCCCCGGTTTCAATGGCATATGTGCTCCCCAGCTGGATGGAACGCCGGTCCATAGCAGTGTCACTCATTGTTGCGAGCTGAGTGGGCTGGTGCAATGTGAAATGAAGTGTTTTGCTCAAGAACACAATGCGTCGCCCGGTCCAGGAATCGAAGCCATAATCTTACGATCATTGTGCTGACACCCTAACCACAAAGTCAGGGCGCCTCCACAATAATAATAATAACTTCAAATGTTGGCACAAAGCCAGCAATTTCGGGAGATATATAAATACGACTTGAGGCTGTAACTGAAAGAGAAAATATAACCATTCTTTGAGACTTTCAAGTACATACAGACTGTATGTACACTGTTTACAGTGAAATCTTTTGTTTTTTTGCCCTAGGTGATGGAAGACACTCGGTAAAAACTGGAAGCAAAATTACCTGAAGAATCAGTGATTGTATTACTGTTCGCTAAATATCGGAGGCAGCAAAATTCGTCTTGGAACCTAATTAAAGGGCACATGCTATTGGACAGCCTATAAAATGATGCAATACAGCCGACGTCATTCATCTCACTCCTATTAATTTTGTGTTTTTAACACGCATATCTTAGACAAAAATACACATCAGAGATGCAATTTCTACTGTTTGCATTTTCGAGCCATGGAGCTTTGCCTGGAATAAAATATTCACTCGACAAAAACTATATCATTAATTTCAAATAGCTTTATGAGAACTCAATCTTCTAACAATCTAGCTCATATATCGTATCTGTCTATTTATCTATCTATGTCTTATGTATGTATCTATCTATCCATTTATCTATCTATATGCTTATCTACCTGTCTATCTCTCTGCCTCTCTTTATATATATGTGTATATATATGTATATATATATATATATATATATATATATATATATATATATATATATATATATATATATATATATATATATATATATATATATATATATATATACAGAGAGAGAGAGAGAGAGAGAGTGAGAGAAAGAGAGAGAGAGGGAGAGAGGGAGAGGGAGAGAGAGAGAGAGAAATAATGAAAGAGATACAGAGAAAAAGAAATACACACACATTTCTCAGCGTTCACTATTTTCCTCTCGTTCTGCTCTAACGACCCTCTATGTTTGTTTTCGTATTTCATGTTGTTTACACAGTTGGTGACGTCCTGTACCTATATATGTATATACATAAATATATATATATCTACATATATATATATATATATATATATATATATATAATTTTTATATATTTTATATTTTCACTTCATATTTTTACATTCTTATTTTATATGCTTTTATTTCTTATTTTTATTTTTTATTTTTTATTTTTTTATTTTTTATTTCCTTATTTTTTATTTTTTTATTTTTTATTTATTTATTTTTTTATCTCTTATTTTTTTTCTTATTTTTTGCATTATTAATGTGGGTGCTATTATTTCCTATCACTATTATAATATATTACTACGGTTGAAATGCCCCCAATACTCTGTTTTTTTTAAATTTTAACGTCCAACTCTCCCATATACTTTATTTCCCTTTTCTTGTTGACATTTTTTAATTATTCATTCTTTAAGGTCTTATATGCTCTAATTTCCTTTTCCACTTCCTTCACCCTTCATCATCTAGATAAGTGTTTGTACCAATATAATAGATAAGTTCGTATACTTAAGTTGTAAGTCGCCTAGACTGACCACTCACCACAAGAATATCATATTTCAAGTTTACTCTAGCCTGACGCTACTTATTTACGACCCACCACTGATATAGGCAGACGCAGCTCATATATATCTATCGCTTACGACCTTTAAGATCTCTGTATCTATATCTATTTATCTTCTTCTTCTACATTTAGATTTTTCCTCGCCACCCTTCTCCAACCCGTCTAAATAGCTTAGATGTATCTTACTCTACTACCCAGATGTTCTCTTATTGTTTCTTAGATTACCCGCCCCACCGATTTGACTCCTTTTATTTTATTTTTGTATGAATATCTGTGTATTTTTCTTCTTAGTATTTTATATTCCTTATTTTATTTTATATTATTATTTCATTTTTATTATATTGTTTTAACCACCAACTTATTCCCTCCTTTAACACTACCCTTCTAACTAATATAAAATAGTATTGTTTACTTAGCGTTCACTACACTACACACTGAATTGTGGCAAGGTATGGACGGATTCTGGAGTACCGAGGAAATTATGTATAAATATATCAAATTAAGAATTCTACGAGGTATATTACAATGCAAAATACCAAACGGAACCTCACCACTTATATCTGATCTTTCTTCCTCCTTTAACTTCTATGTGATATAATTCTTCGGAGAGAATACATTTGCGGCTGAAGATAGCTTTATACTGTCAATTATACACTAATGTAACAACTATAAAGCTTGAAACACGTGTACCGCAGAATCCTTTGTGTTTTGTTTTTATTTTTACATTTACAATTTATATATATCTATATATGTGTGTGTGTGTGTGTATGTATATTCAGTTAAGTTTATTTACCAACAGAAAGTGGCAGTTCTACGTCAGACGATGTTACTACTTTTTAGCCCTAAGAAACATCAGCTGGTATCCGACACATGATATATATATATATACATGATATATATATGTATATATATATATATATATATATATATATATATATATATATATATATATATATATATATATATATATATATATATATATATATATATATATATATATATATGGTGCTTCAACATGGCCTCAGCCTTTGGGTTGAAACGTATAGCAGAATAAATGAATAAAATTATATATATATATATATATATATATATATATATTGACCGTTGACTGAACACTATTCAATTTTTTTTCTCCGTGTTTTTCTCCTTGTCTCCGTATTCTTTCTGTTGAAGAGCGTAGCTCGAAACGTCAAAGACTTTCCGTATTCCCGAGCGTCATACTAATATATACTTTTGTTATTTACACCACCTGTCCTCGTCTGTTGTTATTATTTGTATATTCTCCCATATATATATATATATATATATATGTATGTATGTATGTATATTTTCATATGTATGTAATAATATAATATAGGATAAAATCTTTATAAGAATTTATCAAGTAGTCAGCGACTTATTTAGTTCCTCTAAGCGTGAGGCATTACTATATAGTAATGCCCTTATATAAATTATATACATATGTATGTATGTATGTATGTATGTATATGACCACTGTTTCAGAAAGTACACACTTAAAGTCATGTTTAAGGCAGAAGAGGTTTTGTAAACAGAAGTAACACATGCGACACATATCTAAATTCTATTTATCGCCCTCATCCATCATGAAATACTTCAGCGACTTTTTCAGTACTACAAGTCCATAAGGATTCACACATATTGTTTTGTTGTTGTCATTGTTTTTTCCTTGTGTTGCCTTTGTGGATTTTTTTTTCTTTCATTTATATATTGTATAATTTTTTTTTTGGTATGTAAGTACAAGTAGACCTACGCTGTAAGGTGTAATACAGAAATTTTACATAGAGACTCCTGCACACGTATATGTCTATCTTTCTATCTATCTATATACCTATATATCTACCTATTTATCTATCTGTCCATCTATCCCTATATATATATATATGTATGTGTGTGTGTGTGTGTGTGTGTGTGTGTGTGTGTGCATACACATCTGCGTGTGTGTGTATGTGAGTGTCAAATACATTGAATATGACTTAATACATAAGTAGATTTATGTGTCTACTTTCGTGTGTCTGCGATAGTGGACATACATGCACGCCTTCCACATGTAGTGCACATATTTATATACTTATGCGTGTGTGTATATGCGCGCGTGCGCATGCGTATGCGTGTGTCTGTGTTTTTGTGTTTGTGTATGTACATGCATATGTACACACTTATATCTGTATATATACACAATATTGATTTATTAATTGTTAATATATTTGGCAGTTGATTATTGTTGCGTAACGAAATACAGTGTCCTTAAGAACATTTAATATGTACATATCATTTCTCAGGAATGTGCTTAATATATAAACTTACTATCTCCGATTATGTTACACCGGTAAATTTAGTGGTAATTTAATCACCGTGTTCGTCGATGGTTAATGCATGTATACCCGTTACCTACTTTTCTATCTTCGATTTCATTGTTTAGATAGACGTATTCGTATATGA
>NC_142933.1:105510711-105533211 GCF_046866305.1 Octopus bimaculoides
ACCACGAAAATATAACCCGAAAGGACAGCAATTTTGACCGATACTAGAATTTTGATTTCCTTACTCCCCATTGGAATTCTTCACAGTATGTCACTGGCTCTGTTCAAAGGAAAAACACATCATCTGCTTCCATTTTTAACTCAGATAAGTTTGCTTTCATTCTACATCTTTCTGTTAGGTCTTGAGAGACATAAGTCACAGACGTGTTTTTCTCTTCTCATTATGATGTATTTCTAAATTCCAAGCTTTCCTGTTGTTTTGTAACGAGCCAAGATTTATACTTCATTGTAGTATGTTTCCTGGCGTGTATTCTATTGCTACCTTAAAATAGGGGAAAATAAGTTGTTTATCTGTTATACAAATTACTTTTCTATTCTCTCTTTCTTAATTGCAGCGTGGAAGGTGTTTATAATCCATTTAAGAAACACACAAAAACCGTTAGATTCACTTCAACATTTAAATTTAATTTGCCAAAATAGTTTCATCACCTTGTGACCGCAACCTATTCACTGACAAAATTTCGTGCTGCATCTCAAAGCGACGAAAATATTTTAACAAATTAAATTTAAGTGTTGAAGTCAATCTATCAGTTCTTCTGTGTTTCTTAAATGGCTTATAAACACCTTCCACGCTGCAATTGTTTTCGTTCCAGCACACGATCTCAGATCAGGTCATTGCTATGCAAGTACATCTCCGTCTTTCCTAATTATTTTTTCTATTATCACAATCGTTGCATTGTCCTAGTTTTCTAATAAAGTATGTTCCTGCTATAATTTTGTACAAGCTAAGTTTAATCGGTTTTTATCAGCTTTAGAATACTTGCTTGAAATACTTTTATAGAGTTGTCAGATACATTCGTTTGTGCAGTTCAATATTTAAGAGATGAGGAATTATGTACATTATTTACATTATTTACTTTTGACGGATATTTGTCCTCATCTTGTTTGTTGTTAACACAACGTTTCGGCTGATATACCCCCCAGCCTTCATGAGGGTCTTGGGGAAATTTCGAACCTGGGTTCTCATTCCTAAGGTATATGCCCACTGGCATATGGCGCAGTCATTAAGAGCACAGGCTACTAACCCCAAGATTCCGAGTTCGATTCCAGGCAGTGATCTGAATAATAATAATTATAATTATAATAATAATAATAGTAACAAAAACAACAACACGACTATTACTACTACTAATACAACTACTACTACTACTACTACTAATAATAATAATAATAATAATAATAATAATAATAATAATAATAATAATAATAATAATAACACCGAATAATACCTTAGGAATGAGAAGCCAGGTTCGAAATTTCTCCAAGACACCTGATGAAGGCTGGAAGTTATATCAGTCGAAAATTTGTGTTAACAACAAACAAGATGACGACAAATATCTGTCAAATATAAATAATGTAAATAATGTAAATTCGTTTTTATTTCCTATTTCTGAAAAGAGGTAAAGTGAATTGAAGTAACAACAATGAGAAACAATAGGACTTGCAAGAGAACCACCAAATACTATGATAAATATATTTTTCTTGTTCATTCAAATAAATTTGGAAAGTAGTAAAACAAACGAACAAATTTGTCCAACGAAGCAATAGATTATTTGTTTAAATGTACAATTCATTAAGGTACCTCTCCGTTATGTGGAAGTTGCTGTAGGTATAATATTATTTAATGTAATATTATTCTTTTCTTTTATTTGTTTCAGACATTTGGCTGCGGCCATGCTGGAGCAACGCTTCTAGTCGAGAAAAAATCGCCCCCAGGATTTATTCTTTGTAAACCTAGTACTTATTCTATCGGCATATTTTGCCGAACCGCTAAGTTACAGAGACGTAGTTACGCCACGATCGGTTGTCAAGCGATGTTAGAGGGAGACAAACACAGACACACAAATGCACACATATACATACATCTATATATACAAATATATACGACGCGCTTCTTTCAGTTTCCGTCTACCAAATCCACTCACAAGGCTTTGGTCGGTCCTAGGCTATTGTAGAAGACACATGGTCAAGGTGCCAGGCAGTAGGACTGAACCCACAAACACGTGGTTGCTAAGCAAGCTAGAGGCAGCGAGCTGGAAGAATCATTAGCACGCAGGAGAATATGCTTAGCGGCATTTCGTCCGTCTTATGCTTAGCAGTATTTCGTACTGAGTTCAAATCACTCCGAAGCCGACTTTGCCTTTTATCGTTTCGGGGGCGGCTAAAATAGTTACCAGTTGAGCACTGGGGGGGGGGGTGACATTAATCAACTCATCCACTTCCCGGAAATTGCTGGACTTGTACCGTAATTTGAAACCAATATTGTTTTAAGATTAAGGCGGCGAGTGGGCGGAATCATTTGCAAGCCGGATAAAATACTTAGCTGCATTTCGTCCGTCCTTATAATCTGAGTTAAAATTCCTCCGAGGTGGCTCCTGCTTTACATCTTTCAGAGATAAAAAAATAAGTACAATTTGATTACTGGAGTCGTCGATGTAATCCACTTACTCTCCTTCCAGAAAGTTCAGGTTTTCGGCCAAAATCCATCACTCATGTGAGTCTCTTTCCTTTCTATGATGTGTTGCGTTTTATCAGCTTTGTCTCCACCTTTGTAAATGTGGTCTGTTCCATTTCTCTGCGCCGAAATTATTATTTTCAGTTTCACTTAATGTTACTTTAATGTAAATGTGACACCTATAATATCGTAAAATATTAACGGATTTCCATATAGCGGCTTGATAATAATACGTGAGGTACTTCGTTCCTGAACACTATATTGGAATAATTCATAAGAAAGTTTTGTAGATATCATACAGTATATTTTAATATTGTGTAATTGTCAGGGGATTGTATATATAGTTTCTGTTGTACTTGTACGCACAAGGCGATAACATATACATTCTATAACCTATGTATTTAACATATTCATATATACAATATATCTCATATGCTAACTTTATATACATATATATGATCTGCTACAGCCGCTCTGTGTGTTTTTGTGTACACAAAGCACCTATATGAGAGGACCTTTCAAGGCGAATAACAGAGTATTCGGTGTTTTAACAAGGCATCCATGTTAAGTTGGATATAAAAATTACTGTTTGGTGTTAATACTGCTTCTGTCAATAATAAGCAATTTGTATTATATACTATATATAAATATATATATATATATATATATATATATATATATATATATATATATATATATATATATATATATATATATATATATATATATATATATATATATATATATATATATATATATATATATATATATATATATTAATGCACATACAAGTGGCTCCCTAAGTATTGAAGGCCATATTCAAAAGTTACACAAACATGATGATAATTATCAATAATGATACAAACAAACATTCTCAGCTTGGTATTGTTTCCCAACAGAGGCGCTGTAGACAAAATATGTGGCTATATTGATTGAATATACACAAGACAAAGTCGATTTGCGAACTAAGAACGTATTGAAATCATTGTTTTCGAAACTCTACAGATATAAACAATCGAAAAAAAAACATTTTGTGTTCTAATAGTTTATAACTTGTGAGTTAAAATATTACTAGGATTGACTTCATATTCGGTCTTGCATAAAGATCATCTCATTATTAACCATATATTGGGGTCTATGTAAGGGGCTTGTTTAATAATTTAAGAAATCAATTTTACTTACATTTAAAACTAATCTAAACTGGCAATGTAGAAGATTTGTCATTCTTTCTAACTCTCCCATGTTTGTGTCGTAATTCTTCGGAGTGGCTCTCTGGTAAGAAGTTTATTTCCCAACCACATGGTTCCGGGTTCAGTCTCACTGCGAGGCATCTTGGGCAAGTGTCTTCTACTATAGCCTCGGGCTGACCAAAGCCTTGTGAATGGATTTGATAGACGGAAACTGAAAGAAGCCCGTCGTATATATGTATATATATATATATATATATATATATATATATATATATATATATATATATATATATATATATATATATATATGTGTGTGTGTGTGTGTGTGTGCGTGTTTGTGTGTCTGTGTTTGTCACCCTAGCATTACTTGACAACTGATGCTGGTTTGTTTATGTCAGCGTAACTTAGCGGTTCGGCAAAAGAGATCGATAGAATAAGTATTAGGCTTCCAAAGAATAAGTCCCAGGGTCGATGTGCTCAAATAAAGGCGGAGCTCCAGCATGGCCGCAGTCAAATGACTGAAACAAGTAAAAAAAAATAATAAATGAGAATGTGTGTGCAATAGTAATAAACCTTTCTAATAAAGGAATATGGCATGAAATGGGGATTAGACGATTGCATCGACCTCAGTGAGTAACCGGTACTTTATTTATCGACCCCGAAAGGAAGGATACAAAAGCCGACGCCGTTGTCATTTGAACTCGGAACGTAAAACCGACGAAATAACGTTAAGCATTTCGCCCGGCTTGCTAACGATTCTGCCAGAACACCGCCTTGTAACACATTCATCTATTATATATATATATATATATATATATATATATATATATATATATATATATATATATATATATATATATATATATATATATATATATATATATATATATATATATATATATATATATATATATATATATATATATATATATATATATATATATATATATATATATATATATATATATATATATATATATATATATATATATATATATATATATATATATATATATATATATATATATATATATATATATATATATATATATATATATATATATATATATATATATATATATATATATATATATATATATATATATATATATATATATATATATATATATATATATATATATATATATATATATATATATATATATATATATATATATATATATATATATATATATATATATATATATATATATATATATATATATATATATATATATATATATATATATATATATATATATATATATATATATATATATATATATATATATATATATATATATATATATATATATATATATATATATATATATATGTATATATATATATATATATATATATATATATATATATATATATATATAATAATACAAAGAATATATATACATGTATACACACATATATGTACATACTTACATCTACATGTGTATATACATGCATATCAGCGTACAGGACGTTAGAACAATAAACTACAGACAACGGAACGAACACATAGGAAAACGGAAAGCCACTTGGAATATCCCTTCATCAGCTGTCTCTATTCTATCTAGACGTTTCGAAGACAAGACAGAACGTACTCTAGAATAGTCTCTTCCTGAGTAGTGGATCAACCCACTACACAGAGGATTCCAAGGTGGCAAACACAAACCAAGACAGGAAAAAATGGACAGTGAAAACAACATTCAAAAGCCGTACGGCCAAACGCAAATCTGAGGTAGAACGCTAGTAGTTCGTCTTGCCTTCACAGCGGCTGGAGTGAAAAGAAAGTTGACCACAGGTCACACGAGAGCAGAGAGGATGGTGGAGGGAGGAAGTGGACACACACGTACACACATACATACACGTATATGTATGTATGTACGTATGTATATATGTATGTATGTAAGTATGTATGCATGTATATAGGTATAATTTACACAACGCTTTGCTTCATCGTTTATTTTAGTGGTAATATCTAACAATTTAATGATAAACAAACTGTGGACATACAATATATATCGGTGTGTCCTCATCCATCATTTTCTGAATACTATCCCAGCATACGTTAATGAACACATCACTCTCTGATGGAAAGTATCTAAACACACATGCGAATGCTTGACATGAGACGATCCATTTTACAGAGAAACTTAACGTTTTTGTACATATTTTGCCCCCTCTACCTCCCTTTACACATCTACTCTTGTTTACTTCTCTTCTTCACTTTCAACTAACACTATACATACATACATACATACATACATATATACATACATATATATATATATGTATGTATGTATCTATCTATCTATCTATCTATCTATCTATATATATATATATATATATATATATATATATATATATATATATATATATATATATATATATATATATATATATATATATATATATATATATATATATATATATATAATCATAAATATACAGGGATTAGCATTGAGTTGCTTCTTCAACATACTGAAAATTTAGAAATAGCAGTCAAAGAACTACTGATTCTAAACTACAAATTTTTTTTCTATGTGTGCCATAAATATCGCCATCAGCTTAGAGAAAAATTTGTAGTTTAGAATCAGTAGTTCTTTGACTGCTATTTCTAAATTTTCAGTATGTTGGAGAAGCAGCTCAATGCTAATCCCTGTATATTTATGATGATAAATGGTTTTACCGATAAAGGTTTTTTCATACTGAACTACTTGGCAACATTGTTAATTATTAATTCTATTATTAATTGACGATTCCCTGCCCTTATTCTTGTATATATATATATATATATATATATATATATATATATATATATATATATATATATATATATATATATATATATATATATATATATATACATACATATATATATATATATGTATGTATGTATATATGATGCACTTCATTGAGGTTCTGTTTACCAAATCCAGTCACAAGGCTTTGGTCGCCCCAAGGCAGTAGTAGAAGTGAATTGCCCGAGGTGCCACGCTGTGGGGCTAAACCCAGAACTGTGTAGTTGGGGAAGCAAATTGCTTACTACTAAGCAACTCCTGCGTATAAATATATATATACATATATATATATATATATATATATATATATATATATATATATATATATATATATATATATATATAGAGAGAGAGAGAGAGAGAGAGAGAGAGAGAGAGAGAGAGAGAGAGAGAGAGAGAGAATAATACCATTTGTCAAAAATAAAGTTAAATTCCCTTTATGGAATAACATGGTTCCATTCCCTTGAAGGTAAGCAAAACACTCGATTTATATAATTTGACATTTCGATTTATTATTCTTCTATCTCCCTTATCTTATTGAATAAGGCTTTAATTTTTGCCCATGATTTCATTAATATCTCTCGATCCGATACTAACATAATTTCGGCAGCGAAAAGGCATTAATTAAATTTTATGAGCGATACTGGATTAGAAGTTAATCTATGAACTACTTTTATATCACTATGGGTTTGTCAGATTGGGCCCAGATGGCAGAACTTGTGGGGCTGTATGTCGTTTCCTAAATTAAGGCTAGTTTTCCAAACGTATCTTATTGGCTCTATAGGGATGACTCTCTCTTAGCAGTAAATGGATTATCTAAACCGGAAGTTGAACGTACAAAGAAGTCATTAAGAAAATTTATGTTGAATTTTTAAAATCTCAATATTATATTTGATACAAACACAAAAATTCTGAATTTTTTTGGATATCACACTAAATTTAAACACCGAGCTATATTACCTTTACTGGAAACCTAATCATCCAAAATTGTCCCTCGTTAGTATTATTACAGCTATCTCTATTACGATCTCCAACCTATCAGGAAACGAGATCTTTAATGAACGTGCCTTATTTTATAATCGAGCCCTAAAATCAAGCGGCTTTCATGATCATATTTTCTACATCCCTAACACCAAACTCAAAATCAAATTAGCTAATCTCTCATCTGACATTAAGCGTGAAATTGCTAGTACGATTTGTTCCTTAAATTATAAAAATATAAGAAAAACCTTTTAACCATACCAGACTTCATAACCATCATTTTAGTAACGGTAATAAATGTAGTCTCTCTGTAACTGAACACCCTAATGTGGTAACCCACTCTAAATATAGAAAAAGGGAAATTATTTGTTTCAACCCCACCACCTCGTATTTTCTCTTAGTGTTAAAAATTTACCAACACTGTTCTTTAAGATACTGAAATTAAATTTTCCTCAGCACCACAAATATTACACCATATTTAAGAAAAAATCGAACACGGGTTCTCATTCCTAAGGTATTTTCCTTATTATTATTATTATTATCATTATTATTATTAATATTATTATTATTATTATTATTATTATTATTATTATTATTATTATTATTATTATTCAGGTCAATGCCTGTGTCCTCAGTTGTTTGTTGCCAACACAACGTTTCGACTGTTATACCCTGCAGCCATCATCAGCTTTCATTGGGGGAAATTTCGAACCTGGGTTCTCAATCCTAAGGTATGTTTCGATGCTGTTGCTGTTATTATTATTATTATTATTATTATTATTATTATTATTATTATTATTATTATTATTATTATTATTATTATTATTATTATTATTCAGGTCACTGAATAATACTGTTTGTATGCGAGTGTCTTATGTGTATATGTGTACGAGTGTTTGTGAGTGTTTGTCTTTGGGTCTGCATATATAGGTTTAAGTGTGCTTTCTGTTCGCTCCCACATAACTTTACAATCAATGTTCGTTTGTTTACGTCCCTGACAAAGCAGTTTGGGAACGGAGACTGATATAAATACTGGAATTTAAACTAAGTGAAGGTATCGATTTGTTCAACTAAACCATTTCACACCGTGCCGTAGACCAATGGCTGAAAGAGGCAAAAGATACAAGAGAAATGTCTACATGAATCTATTCATTGATAACTGATCAAACCGTTTACTTCAATTAATACATTTTACCCACAGTATACAACAATTAAATAGTTTGGCTTAGTTTCGCGCCAACCTCAACGTACGAATGTATATTTAAGTCATCCTCTGACACGTAAAGTTATGGACGCAATTTAAACTACTCGATAAGATTATGAGCTTCCATGATCTCTTATTAACGTATAATGTTGTTATTAACTAATTATCTATTATTCTCTTTCATTAATTTAGAAATTTAAAATATTTCTGCACTATGCACGGTAGTAAATTTGCAATTAAATGAATAAAGGTATGAAATTCTAAATTTCTACAGCAACTCGAATTTATCTTAGAAATAGTGTGGCATATATATATATATATATATATATATATATATATATATATATATATATATATATATATATATATATATATATATATATGTGTGTGTGTGTGTGTGTGGGTGTGTGTGTGTGTGTGTGTGCACAAACGTGGCTCTGTGTGCGTATATGTGAGTGTGTGTGTGGGTGTGTGTGTGTGTGCACACGCGCATATGTATGCATATATCGTTTAATGAACGCAATAATAAAATAAGAGCTAATATTAGTTTCGAGCCGTGGATCAAAAGTAATTTGCTAGGCTTATATATGTAGCCATCTTTCTCCGAGAAACTTTGTCGGGCTTAGGGCATATGGTTGGTCCTATCTGAAATCTACGAGTCTGGTATTTTAGAGTGGACGCGTAAGAAAAATGTGATAAATTTTGATACAAAAAGTGAAACAGGAAGACCAAGAGTAAAGAAAAACGGACAAAGAGAGGAAAAGAAAATCAAGAACTGTGTCAATTTTGTCTTCAGTAACTATAATTGATATAGGTTGTGTAGAAGCATTCAACGTTAAAGAGTTGGTCAAAAGAAATTTGCCTATATGCTTGCATTTACGGAAAATTTGCGATCAGAGTTAAGTAGCGTGATGGAATTCTTCTATTACAATCACGTTCTGTATCTGAAGTATATGTATATTGAGTTCTAACACCAGGTTATTACGATCACTATGTCTAAGTAAAATAATAAATTACACACACACACTCAAAGACACACACGCAGACAAACACATGATTGCACACACAAACACACACATACTCATACACACAATCACATGCGAACTCACTCACATACACACACACATACACATATATATATATTTATATATATATGTATGTATGTATGTATGTATCTACAAATATATATATAAATATATACAGTATTGCGTTAAAGGAATCATTTTACGTGGTAGTGTGGTAGTGTGGTAGCGAGTAGTGCTTATAGTGGATTTTCTTCTAGCTCTTCCCTCGTCCGAAATCAGATGCACTTCAGAGAGTATTTGAATTTTGGGAATTCGATAATGTTAAGTACTTGTAATATAATAATGTGCATAAAGCATATAAAGTTTTATGTTTTCAGAATGCAAAGTATGTTAATAATAATATGCAATGTATGTTAATAATAATAATAATAATAATAATAATAATAATAATAATAATAATAATAATAATAAGAAGAAGAAGAAGAAGAAGAAGAAGAAGAAGAAGAAGAAGAAGAAGAAGAAGAAGAAGAAGAAGAAGAAGAAGAAGAAGAAGAAGAAGAAGAAGAAGAAGAAGAAGAAGAATATGTTTTGTCTTGGTATAAAAGATGTGCTACTGCAAATATTCTGCTCAATACCACAGATTAGCTTGTCATTTGTTTGACCTTAACTAGTTGAGCATGTCCTTTAGTGGTTGACAATATGTACATCCCTGATCACGATCAGAAGTAATTGGAGAAGAATCGTAGCCATGTGTTGAGAGAAAGTTTTGAGTATTTGAATAATCCACTTCTGGGAACACTATTGTTTCGCTCAACATCCTTAAACAACCCTTATTTAGGGACATTTTGAGCGGGATGGCATACTCGACGTGAAGAATATTCCACTTGCAAAGCCATGTGCTGTTTATCTTGATATGAGATCACCATGTTGCGCACATACGGCCGTGCTGCATATCCTTGGTGTCCCCTTATCAGACATGTAGTCATAATGGGTATACTGGGCTTTGTGTATTTTACTCTATTGTCACTTTGATGGCATGCACTGCTCTCTCACTAAATAATAATAATAATAATGATAATAATAATAATAATAATAATAATAATAATAATAATAAAAGCTATTGATATATTTTCCTATCAGTTCCAACCGTAATTGGCTATTTTCACTCTCACGAAATATTTTCAGCAGATTTCATTAAATTGGTTATTATTTTACGTAATTTTACATTATTTTTACATAACATTTTGCGTGATTTTAAAAGCTAAAATAGAGAATAATGTAACGAGAAAATATTCAGTTTTCACCATAATTATAACTGAATGTTGAATTTCGAATGTACACACATTGGTTTCTAGGTCACAAGTTTTGATTTCTAATTAGAATTGATATTTTTTACAGTTAAAATTCACCATGTTACTGCATTTCTACTTCTCTGATAGTATGAAGGTTCTTTCAAGTGACATAAATCAGTCCCCTAACATGCGAAATATTTAATTTTGGCTATTGCGTCTAAATTACATTTTGTTTTTTCGTTTTGTTCGTCGTTGTCGCTTTCTTAAGAGGTTTGTTTTCCTCTTTTTACATACAAAGTGGAAAACACTAAAATTCACGAATGCTTGTTGATACAATTCTTAATATTTTAACACATAATTTATGTTTTCTAAAGCTATGTAGTGTATAATCGGTGTCGATTCTCTCGTCATGGAATGTCAGGAAAATTTCGACAACATAATGTCCTCGGGAAATTTGCATGCTAAAGCAGATGCAAATCATTAAGCAGTGATATTTTACTTTGAAAATATGCCATTCCTTGAAATGGAATTCTAAATATAAATGTATACTCTTGGAGTGTACAAATATAAATATTTGCATACTCCACAAATTCTTCATTTACATTTTATTACAGTTACGTATATATTCTTTTCTACTCTAGGCACAAGGCTCGAAATTTTGAGGGGACGTAGCTAGTCGATTAGATCGACCCCAGTATGTCACTGGTACTTAATTTATCGACCCCGAAAGGATGAAAGGCAAATTTCACCTCGGCGGAATTTGAACTCAGAACGTAAAGACAGACGAAATACCGCTAAGCATTTTGCCTGGCGTGCTAACATTTCTTATTTCTTTATTACCCACAAGGGGCTAAACATAGACTGGACAAACAAGGACAGACAAAGGGATTAAGTCGATTACATTGACTCCAGTGCGTAAGTGGCACTCAATTTATCGACCCCGAAAGGACGAAAGGTAAAGTCGACCTCGGCGGAATTTGAACTCAGAACTTAAAGACAGACGAAGTACCGCTAAGAATTTCGCCCGGCGTGCTAACTTTTCTGCCAGCTCGCCGCCTTACATTTACATATATATTGTTTCTTTCATGCACTTTTGTCTTCACAACTACTTTTCAAAGGGTTTGCTCGTCTTTTCCTTTTAATAATTGGTTGTTTCTCCTTGGTAATTTTTATTATCCGATCTCGAAGCAATACAGGTATGTTTTAATAAACATTTGGAAAGACTTCAATGTCTTTGAATTGCACGTGAGGTGTATATGTTATAAAATTCTTTTAACATTTGCCTTTTGTATTCCCGTGTTACAGAATTTTAATTATTTTCGCTTTATGAATTCCATTGTTGATTAAATTTAATGGGTATTGTTTTCCAATCAGTGTTTCTCTTATTTCTTCTAGACTGTAATCTCTTGTCGAATGATTAGTGACAATTGTGGGAATTCATTTCTGTAACTTATATGCAATATTATGTCAGTTACGTTCCGAGTGTCACGATGTAAATAACCTGTATTGTCTTGAGAATGTAAGTTTTAAAATATACGTTTATTCTCGTTTCTAATTTCTCACTTTTTATCACCTCGATATCTAAGAAAGGAAGTTAATGTATTCTAGAGTAAATTGAATGTCAGGGTTTATTTTGTTTATGAGATTTTAAACACATGATTGTTAATATATGATCAAAATTGTCTTTCCATAAAAGAAGACATCATTCAGTCTTTTTCATTTGCCTTTCAAATAATTCCTGAGATTATTTCAACATGTTCTTGAAAGATTTTCTAGATTTTTGAAATGTGACATAGTAAGTGTATGATCTCGTAAGTTGGTGTAAATTTAGAAGTCATTTTCATGACTGATTTTGATTGTAGGTTGCTTTACAAGATATCAAGTAACTTTTCTGTCGAATATAATACATCCCATTTGCAACACATATCTTAAAACTACAGCAAAAGTAAATGAGTGTAGCCAGTAATTTCATGCAAGTGGTGATTCCACAGTTGTGCCGAAAATAATTACACACGCACAGACACACATGCAACCACATACACACATGCATATATACATACATGCATACATACATACACAACGTACACAGTATTGAAATAAGAGCTACGAATAATTTTTTGCCGTGGAAAAACGGTAAACCGGCAGGTTTAAATAATGTGCTTGTGTCGCCAATCAATATTTCAGGTTCAGACCACATGGTTAGCCCTAGTTGAAAACCAGGACTCTGGTACATGAGAAAGCTCGAGAAAAATCGAGAAGGTTGATCGTTATGTCCAAAAATCCATCATGAAAAGTCTTTACTTTCTGTTTTGACAATTCTTGAGAATTTTCAAGAGCCTGTTCTATGTTAAATTTCAGGGACATTTCAGTTTGTTGGATAATTTAGATTTCAATCCTTTACGGAGTATGCGACGAGGGTAACAGATACCGGAATTTCGCAGTATTAATTTATTCACTTAGTTTTAAATTTTTACTCTTTCAACGCCATCAACATATTTCCAATTTGAAGCATTGCATCGGTTCAAACGCGTTCTCCACTGTTCGAAGCAGTGCTGGAATTGTTGCGAAGTCATGCATTTTAACAACTCCGTTGTTTTTTCTTTACCGCTTCCACATCTGCAAATTCTGTAGCACCAGATTTCGTCACCAGTGATGACCTTCGAATAAAGGTCCGGATCAACTTCCACCTGTTCTTTCAGGTCACGACGTGCATTCAGTTGTGACTGCTTTTGATCTTCCGTGATCAAGCAAGGTACAAATTTTGCTGAAACTCTTTTCGTTCCTAATTCCACGCTCCAAATTCGATGGCAGGAGCTCCAGGACATGTTAGTCATGTCGAAAAGTTCCTCAATTGCTCGCTGACGGTTCTCCGACATCAGTGGAGGAATTTTTACGACGTTTACATTCGTTCGGGAGGTCGACGGTTGCCCTGAACGGGATTGGTCCTCACACGCCAGGTAATCATTCCTAAGGCGTGTAAACCATTCGTAAACTTGTTTTGCTCATAGCAGCGGCCTTGTGAGCTGTTTCAAGCATGGCAACTGTTTCGGACACCGTTTTCCCTAGCAGAAAATAGAATTTCACGGAATCCCGTTATTCTTTCGTTTCGGCCATCACAAAAATCGACGAACAGGAGAGAAGCACAGAAAAACAAAAACGCACCACGTGGTAGAGTCACCTTAGAGAACACCACCAGTCGCCATCCTGATACCTGGGGACCGCATCAAGTGAAGTCTAGCGGCGCAAGCCCAAACTACAAGGGACTTGACCCACAGAGAACATTTTCGGACATCGCTTGGCACACGGTGATGAGATAAACACACACACACACACACATACTCACATACACACCCACACACACTTATATATGTGTATATATATGATAGACGTCCACACGTTTTTGTCTACCAGGTTCACTGACAAGACATTGGTCACCTCATGGTCATAGTTGAAGGCATTGCCCAGCCTCGTATCGTGCTAGGCAGTGGGACTGAACACGAAACCACATGGTTGCCAAACGAGCTCCTTACCCACGCAACCATGCTGTGCCGATGGTGACTGATTATGTGTGCGTGCTTGCGTGCGTATGTGTGTGTGTACGAGTGCATGTGTATGTGTATGTGCGTGTGTGTGTGTGTGTGTGGGTCTGTCTGTCTGTCTGTCTGTCTGTGCATCAGTGCAAGTGAGAAATTTTGAGTAGATGCAAACACATGGACAAATGTATTTTGGCTAACTGGAGCACGATCTGCTCACCTTGTGAAAATGAGTTGTACTTATACATAAAATGGTCACCTTTGTAAACGTTCTGTGTCACGCTGGATCTCCGTCACAACTACATTAAGGGTATGCGAGTTTGTGGAGTACATAACCAGTTGCACGTTAATTTTATGACCAGGATTTTCCGTTGACTGAATCAATTGGAACACTCGTCATTTCATTGTCCCCGACATAATGCCAGTGAGTATGTGATAGGTTATTTTACCTCTCTAATATGTAAATTTCGTAGGTATGCAATTTGGGGTTTATTGAAAACGAAAGCCATCCTTAATATGTGTGTTTTCGCCTATGTCCCTGTTTTAAACATTGTCTATGTAATTGTTCCTATAGTACTTGTTTACATTTGTATTTATAAATCAAATCCTTTTCTGTTTAACTTTATTCCAAGTGACAGGCGTATTTAAGAGATCAATTATACGAATCCAAGCTATTTCCATAATTTTCCGCTTTTCTTTGTTTACAGCCGATACTTATGACTTAAAGTGCCTGTTCTAAACCCATAACTTTATCATTATATTCGGTCCCGAGAATAAAAGAACAGAAAATACTGTTGTATCGAACGCACTGTTTGAACGCTGTTAAGTAGTTCACCGCAAATCCCAGAGGATAATATCTAAGCTAGCGACATTTTCAGATACTTAAACTCATTTTAGTAATGGTAGCCATAACGTTTTGATGTGCGTATGTAAGTTGCTGATTGAGTCATCGCTTACATTATATGGACCGCCATATTAGTTATATTTTCTGACATCAAAGTGAAATGCAGGCATGCATTAGTGTGTATATATATGTAAATATATAGCTATATAAATATATAACTATATGTATATATATATATATATATATATATATATATATATATATATATATATATATATATATATATATATATTTCAATGTTTGTATATATTGTTGCGTGTTTGGATGTGATTGGTTGTGCAAATAAGTGAATGTATGTGAGTGTGAGAACGAGAGAGAGAGAGAGAGAGAGAGAGAGAGGGGGGAGAGAGAGAGAGAGAGAGAGAGAGAGAGAGAGAGAGAGAGAGAGAGAGAGAGAGAGAGAGAGAGAGAGAGACCACGGTTGGTCTTTAATGAAAACCTCATTCTGAACCCATTCGTCATTTTCCGTTTCGCATCACACAAGTTTTGATGTTTTTCACTTGGAAGTTTCTCAGTTGGGGATTGAAATATTAAAAAAAGAAATATTAAAAAATATTAAAAAAAAAAAAAATCTGATGATATCTGATTGATCATGTGATGTCATTGAGCAATTGTACACTGAATGCAGCAAAATATAGCGTGATGTAAAGAGATCTGTTCATTTGCTATTTCTGAATGCATTATCGCAGCGCCTTTTGCGGCGCACGAATTTCTCCCTCGCTTTACAGTCGACACGTCTTTTGTTCCCGGAAAACAAACTCATACATATAAACACATGAATTCACACTCAAACACATACACACACATGCACACACACTCACACGCACAAAAACCACACAAATGACGTACTGTCCAGTATACAGTAACGTGCAAAAAAAATGAAATAAAAACAGGATTTTATATATAGGACGTGTATACATTGTGTGCATCTTATAATTATAAACATCCATCGACATGCAGATGTGGGTGTGTGTGAGTGTGTGTCTGTGTCTGCATGTTTAGAAATACACAGACAGACACATACACATACATACATACATACATACATACATAATACATACATACATACATACGAGTGAGTGAACAAACAATTGAAAGTAGCAATGTTTTTATTACTTAAATGTTTCTATTAGAGGTTTCTCCAAATTCCACATTACTTAAAGTTTCGTGGCCATAAAACAATCCTCTTCAGATATTGGAAGGCTTGTTAGAGAGAATTCAAAAGGGAATTAGAATATCCTCTCAATATTTAAATCTCGAATATACAGCATTCGTGAAAATTTCTTCATATAACGCAATGATTAAATACCCATCGGAAAGATGTATTTCATTCCCAACGGGCAAATTCTTTTCCTTGGAATATTTGGAGGAAAAGAATAATTGGCACTCTTTGCATTATAAATTTGAAAAAGCTAAGAGCATTAGATTCCTTGGAAGAAAGCAGCGAATGTATACAAAGAAAACAAAAACGAACAATGTTACACAAATACAGTAGGAATAATAACGGGACATAACAACATATGTCTTTCGACTTAGGACGTATAAAGTTAAGCTGGCGTATATGGAAATAAGGCCTTACAGCCGAGATATAAGATTTCACAGGCACAGGGAGAAATAACGATGTTGCACTCACAACGGCCGCCCCCAAAAAGAAAGGTTAGGCTTGGCCGAACACTGGTCACGTGGGAAGAGAAGAGAGAGCGGTAGAGGCAGAGGGACAAAATAATTAGGGAGGGGCGAGAAAAAATGACAGTGACACAGTTATGTGAAAAGTGGAAGGAGAAGAGAAGGCAAGGAAATGTGAGCAAGGGGGAACGAAAGAACGAACAGTGGAATGAACGAATAAGGGTGAAGGGGCTGAAATAGAGTCATACAAGAATTAGAAAAATGTGTACTTACATATAAGAGACTAAGTGTACGTACGCCAATGTCTTCAAAGCTTTAAGCTGTCTTAGTGAAATCACTTCTTTGACAAATGTTTCCCATCAAATAATTACAAAACATCTTTAGACAGTCTAAAATGAAAGCTCTTCATATATAAGGAAACAACTGCTCTGGTGAACAAAAGTTGGGCTATATAGTCCAAAAGTACAGAGTTGCCACGGTTTTATAAATAACAATATGAGAAGAGGAACGAAATTTTAATAACATACTCCAGCATGCTATTCGGTGACATTGTGCTAAAATGTTAAGCAAATTTACACAGCAAGACACAACAGCTACAATACAAACTGATAACAGAGGAACCACCCTAAAATACATTGTATGAAGAAAATGCTTTCAAGAAACAGAATAGATAAATGCAGTGCTAAAGCTGAAACGATAAACAAAACGTATGTATCACACCTAACTAAGAAGTCATATGTTTTGTTTCAGAAACACCATAAACAGAAAATGTTCTCGTAAACATATAAACCACAAATTCGAAAATCACAACTAATATTGTACATAAATTTGAGTGCAAAATTATGCAAGCTCACCATTGTTTGATACAAAGCGTTGCATCAAATATGTATATACATCTTTTCGATTCAACAAGAATTTACAGAAGAGTATGAGACGTTTGACACGGCCGTTGAAGCACTGCTAATTCGATGTCATGTTTCTCTCATTTTCTCCATACCGTCCACACTGTGGAGGTAAAATGGTCTAGTAGTTAGAGTAGCGAACGCGGGATCGTGGGATCGTGGTTTCGATTCCCAGAACAGGTGTTGTGAGTGTATATTGAGCGAAAACACCTAAAGCTCCACGAGGCTCCGGCAGAGGATGGTGGCGACCCTGCTGTACTCTTTCACCAAAACATTCTCTCAAACTTTCTTCTTGTTTCTGTTCTACCTGTATTTCAAAGGGCCAGCCTTGACACACTCTCTCTCTCGCGGAATCTCCCCGAGAACAACGTTAAGTGTACACGTGTCTGTGGAGTGCTCAGCCATTTGCCCGTTAATTTCTCGGGCAGGCTTTTCCGTTGATCGGATCAACTGGAACCCTCCTCGTCGCAACCGACGGCGTACCACGATACGTTTCTCTCGTTTTCTCCGCACCGTCCTCTCCCTCACTCCACCCATTCTCTCTCTTCATCTACATCATGAAAATATTGCTCCGTGCGTACAAGGAGAGGGGGATGTATTTATGTCAATCATATTCAATTTATCTCTTCTAATAGTTCCTTGAGTCTCTTTTTCTCTTTCTCCCTCTCTCACTCTCTCTCTCTCTCTCTCTCTCTCTCTCTATCTCTCTCTCTCTATCTCTCTCTCTCTCTCTCTCTCTCTCTCTCTCTCTCTCTCGCTCTCTCTCTCTCTCCGATTTTAATATCGCTTGATTCATATGATAATGATGTCCATGAAGAGAACGGTCGTTCCGAAAAAAAAAACCCCCAGAAAAAACTGAATGAAGAAGTCGAAAAAGAATCCACGATGTAAACATCAAAGATAAAACATAGTCGCATGTACGTGTGTGTGTGTGTGTGTGTGTGTGTGCGTGTGTGTGTGTGTGTGCCTTTGTGTTTGTGTTTGTACCCCTGTCAAGGCTTGACAACCGGCGTTGGTGTGCTTACGTCCCAGTAAATTAGCGGTTGGGCAGAACAACCAGTAGAATAAGTACCAGGCTCACAAAGAACACGTCCTGAGGTTGATTTCTTCGACTAAGAATACGTTTAAGGCACTGCTCCAGCATGGCTGCTATCAAATGAGTGAAACAAGTAAAAGAAAAGAATAAACGAATGATTTGTGTGTTGTTGATTCCTTTATGCTTTCCATTAGTGAATACATCTTTATGGATTGCTGATAAGCATGTCTGTTGACTTTTTCCCTCTCAACACATGGCTTATTATTATTATTATTATTATTATTATTATTATTATTATTATTATTATTATTATTATTATTATTATTATTATTATTCAGTAGTTTTATTTTTATAACGTGCTTTCACTTCACTACCGAGCGCAGCTCTGTGCGCCTTGGGTATGTGCTGTGGTTTGCTGTGGTGCTCTTATGTTTACTGTATTGAAAGTGTTTTGCGTAGAATGTGTGCAGTACCCAGTAGTGCAATTTTCTGTATGTTATATATATTTGTAAGTCCTGGTGTTTTTGTTATGTATTTGTCTGAATATTTTTTTATTATACCTAAGGCACCTACTATGATAGGAATTGTTTCTGTTTTTAGATTCCACATTCGAGTTATCTCTATTTCCAGGTCTTTGTATTTTGAAAGTTTTTCCATTTCTTTTAGAGAAACGTTGTCATCTGCTGGTATTGAAACATCAATTAGAAGGCATTTTTTTCCTTCATGATCTTTGACAACTATATCTGGTCTATTTGCCTTAATTTCTCTATCTGTGTGTATTGGCATATCCCAGAGTATGGTTGCTTTCTCGTTTTCTGTGACCTTTTCTGGCGTGTGTTTATACCATCTTTTTTCTGTTGCTATTCCATAATGTTGGCATAGCTTCCAGTGTATATAGGTCCCAGCTCTGTCGTGTCTGTGAATATATTCCTTCTTAGCCAGGACTGGGCAGCCAGAGATAATATGATTTATTGTTTCTTGTCGATCTCCACATATTCTACAGTTACTTGTTATATTTCTTTTCATTATGTGTTTTTGGTAATTTCTGGTGGGGAGGCTTTGGTCTTGTGCAGCAATTAAAAATCCTTCAGTCTCTGCTTTGAGTCCTGAGCTTCTCAGCCATTGCTGGGATTTTTCTCTGTCTATTTCTTTCGCATTTAGTTTAGCCCAGTATTTACCATGTAGGGGCTTTTCTTGCCATCGTTTTATCATGGTCCGTTGCTGTTCTAGTTTTAGTTTGGATTTCATTTGTTTTATAGCTTTTGTTGTTTCTTCTTCTTCTTCTTCGTATTTGTTAGGTAGATTGATTTCTTGTTTGTATTTGTCAGCTTCCTTAAATACTGAAAACAGTTTTTTGTTTTGCTCGTGTTTTGTGGCTATTTGTATTAGTTTCCCTTGCTTCTGGAGTAGGTATTTTTGCAGTCCTATGGTGGTTATTTTATAATAGTTTTCTAGCTGTATAAGACCCCTGTCACCTTCTGTGCGTTGTATATATAGCCTTTCTATGTCAGATTTTGGGTGGTGCATCCTATATCCTGTCATTATTTTTCTTGTTTTCCTGTCTATTTTACATAGTTCGTTTAGTGTCCAGTTAAGGATGTTATTATTATTATTATTATTATTATTATTATTATTATTATTATTATTATTATTATTATTATTATTATTATTATTCTTCTTCTTCTTCAGGTCACTACCTGGAATCGAACTCGGAATCTTGCGGTTAGAAGCCCGCGTCCTTAATGATTATATTTGGTTCTATTTCAATTATTTTCATGCACGGATATGAATTTACAAGGTTTGTTTTCTGAATTTATGCCACCGTATTTCAACGTATTGTAACATGAGTTGGATTTCATGCGAAAGAATGATTTCTCCTTTCATTGTTTAAAACAATTTTGTTTCATCTACGTTTTAATGTATATGCGTGAGTGTTGGCTTTTGTGATTTTCTCTTCAGATAACTTTCAGAAATATATATAAGCTTGTATTTTATTGTCCTTTTTATTTCACTTATTTTTAAAATTAAATTTAGTTTTTATAAATCCATATATTTTTGTGTGTCTCAATACCTATTATTCTATTTCTAGTAATATTCAAAAACACTTCTTATTTCACATCCTGTACGTTCTGGGAATACGTGTCTATATTTGAAAGAAAATCTGTGCTTTCTTGATAAAGAGAACAGCATTTTTTTCCTTTTACTTTCTGTTCTTCTTAAGAGTATTAGACGATGATATGCATGTAAAGTTTGCGTTGGCGATATTTTTCCTATATGTCTGTTTCATAAATGTATGTATGCTTGTATTATTGTTGGACTTAATTTTTTTTAATTATATTTTTACAGTTTATTAGTTACTATATTGAGAATGAGTGTATGGGTGTGACTTGTTCTGTGTTTAAATAGTCAGAGACTGCTAGAGTGTTTATATATCGCTATTTTGATTTATTATAATTGTGTCGCTGCAAATTATTAATAATTTTTTTTTTTTTACATTTTAACATAATTTTATAGAAAAATATTTAGTATCTTTTATGAATATTATTTTGTTTGACAATTTTTATTATTTTTTTATTCTGTCAAATTCAAAAATATATTTCAAATTAAATTTCACAATGTGCATAGCGTTAGCGATTATTTTCTTTTATTTTAATCTTAGTAATGCTTCGTCTGTTACTGAGTTAGGTATTTTTCTAGTTACGTTATATTTAATGTATACCATAGCTCCTATATAAAGGTGGAAATTATTTCTTTTATTCTTATATATGTATAAGGCGCTGTAGTAGCTGTGTGGTAAGTAATTTGCTTACCAACAACATGGTTCCGGGTTCGGTCCCACTGCGTGGCACCTTGGGCAAGTGTCTTCTACTATAATCTCAGGCCGATCAAAGCCTTGTGAGTGGATTTGGTAGACGGAAACTGAAAGAAGCCCGTTGAATGTATGTATATGTATATGTATATATATATATATATATATGTGTGTGTTTGTGTGTCTGTGCTTGTCCCCCCAACATCGATTGACAACCGATGCTGCTGTGTTTACGTCCCCGTAACCTACCGGTCCGGCAAAAGAGAGCGATAGAATAAGTACTAGGCTTACAAAGAATAATTCCTGGGGTCGATTTGCTCGACTAAAGGAGGTGCTACAGCATGGCCGCAGTCAAATGACTCAAACAAGTAAAAGAGTAAAGAGTAGAGAGAATATATCTGGCGGTGGCGCAATGGCCCAGTGGACTCGTGGTCGTAGGAACGCGGTTTCGATTGCCAGGCCGAGCGTTGTGAGTGGTTATTGAGCGAAGGGTCTTAAAGCTCCACGAGGCTGCGGCAGGGGGCACACTTTCTCTTCACTCTTTCTTCCTGTTTTGTTGTATCTGTATTTCAAAAGCCAGGCTTGTCATGCTGGATCTTCACGAGAACTACGTTATAGGTACACGTATTTGTGGAGTGCTCAGCTGCTTGCACGTTAATTTCATGAGTAGGTTGCTTCGTTGATCT
>NC_142933.1:105540711-105543211 GCF_046866305.1 Octopus bimaculoides
TTTCTTACTTTTCCATTTGCCTTCTCCTTCCTACCCCCACCCCTTTACCTCTCACTCGTCTCTTCTTTTCTCTGACTGAGGAATGTCATTGTTTTCCTCTCGCAACGTTTCATTCAGCAAGATCCGAGCTCCCACCTGTAATTCGGAAATTAGAATCTAAATACAGAATCCGTTTCGTAAGAAACGTTTAGTAATCAGAACTTTCGCCACCGTAGGGAGTGCTATAAGGAATTTACATGAACCTAGCAGGACCCAAATTCAACAAGAAATTTTTACGGAAATTAATTAAACTTCGAGCATCCGTGTTAATTGTAAGTAAATTCGCAAACAATAACATAGTTAGAAGTGCATAGTAAAGTATGGGATTCATCAGCAGTTTTGAAATAGAGGTTTTCTGAAGAGATTGAATTGTTATTAAGTAAATGTTTTAATTGGCATTCAAATGAAATGAATCTCTGTGTTATTGCTTAAAATCCTCTTGATAATGCCACCCATCTATCTGTATGCATACGTTCTGCGGATCTGTTACTGTGTGCGTGTTCATGGGAATTTGCTGGTGTGTTTATGTTTATAACAGTGATATGCCGAGTGGGAAAATCTGCATAATACTTCACTGTTAAAATTATTTTCCACCAAATATTAAAGGAAAATTAAAATAGAACGTATATTTCTTTAAAGGTGTGCTTAGGTCAATGACTTCCAAATTGTTTTCCAAGTACTTATTTATTCTTATGTATTTATAATCTAAACTATAATCATTCTAGATTGATTAAAAACTATAACTAACTCCAACAAAACATCAGAAAATCTGAAACTGAGAAGAAAAGTATATAAGTTTGTATATTAACTTACTAATTGTTATTCAGTTGACTGCAAAAGAAAGTAATTATATGACCAATCTGTAATTATGCTCACAGAGTATATGATTTTGGCTGTGTATATCTTCAGTAGATTTGAAATTATCTAGTTACTTGATATGCTTCTCTAATTCAACTTGCGTTTTTTCAACACTATTTTTGACCTTATTCGCGGGAATTACAAAATTCAATATAAACACATCAGTTTCTCCGTAGTGTTGGTCTTATGAATATGAAAGATGTATCATTTCACTTTTATTTAAAGTTACCTTTTTAAGGACTTGAGCTTTTTCTAGCAACTTAATTTTGGGCCCAGTTTTTGTGACATGCCACTGTATATCATTCTGAAATGATGGTTTTGTGTGAGATTAGATTTTGGTTATAAACATTGCTGATAACCAAATACCTTAATGGCTGATAGTAATAGAACTTGACTTAAAGAGATTCCGATATACGTTGATATACTGAGAATAAGCTAACGACCATCTTTTAAATTTGATTGAATCGGATTCCGAATATGACAAGATATACTTACTTAGTACTACCCTGATGAATAACCATCAACGTAGACACTGGTCTCAGAGGAATTTTAATTAATATCAATTTCAGAGTTCAACATGGTATTGTAATTTTGTTACTGAAGTTGGGAATACATTTTTCTATGTTCAACCGCTGAAAACGGATTTAAAGTCCCTCGCCATTGTTATAATCTTGACTCAATCAATTTCAAACACAACCTATCTTATAAATAATTTATCAAAGATTTATTAATGATACAAACTAGATTCTAAACTTAGACGAGAATCTAAAATACACTTTTATACACGGCAAACCATTTTAAATTGGCGATCTTCTCAGTCGTCTTTTGGCATGGCTGTATCTGTAGAGGTTTGCTGATATCTCTAGTGATCGATTTATTATCAAAATTAAATCTGAGAACAGTGGATAGCTGAATCTGTAATGTACTATCCATTTAGATGCATAACTTTACATCCTGAATGTAAATCCTAGTCAGATCGACTTTAGCCATTTATGATTTTGGAGCCGATAAATAGATACTTAGTGAGCACTTAGATCGACTGTACCCACTTCTCAATGCGTAGTATTACGCGAAAGTATAGAAATTTTTACTGCCTTTCTTCTTCTTCTTCTTCTTCTTCTTCTTCTTCTTCTTCTTCTTCTTCTTCTTCTTCTTATTATTATTATTATTATTATTATTATTATTATTATTATTATTATTATTATTATTATTATTATTCGCCTTCTTCTTCATATTCTTCTTCTTCTCATTCTTCTTTTTCTTCCTATTCTTTTTTTTCTCCTTCCTATTCTTCTTCTCCTCCTCCACCTTGTCTTCCAGATATCTTTTCAAAAGGTACCTGAGAATATTATCTTCATTCGCCAATGGGTCATTCAATTAGATATGTTCCTTATGAATAGGATCTTAGAAATTATGTACCAAATGTTGGAACAGATTCATGGGGTAGGTTTAAGGGACGGATTCTGAATTTCGGTGATAGACAGCTGCATTATCTGTTTCAAATCGCAGAGGAACGTATGACATGGATGAAGGAAGTGTAAATTGATTCCATTGGAGAATTGAATCGCGAAGCACATATGCTATAAATAATAGTACAAATACA